>NC_091988.1:196109814-196409814 GCF_044704955.1 Pristiophorus japonicus
CCATGGCTGGTTATCCCTTCTCTTACCGCCCTTCTTTTTCACTGGAATATATTTTTGTTGAGCACTATGAAAGAGCTCCTTAAAAGTCCTCCACTGTTCCTCAATTGTGCCACCGTTTAGTCTGTGTTTCCAGTCTACTTTAGCCAACTCTGCCCTCATCCCACTGTAGTCCTTTTTGTTTAAGCATAGTACGCTCGTTTCTGACACAACTTCCTCATCCTCAATCTGTATTACAAATTCAACCATACTGTGATCACTCATTCCGAGAGGATCTTTTACTAGGAGATCATTTATTATTCCTGTCTCATTACACAGGACCAGATCTAAGATAGCTTGCTCCCTTGTAGGTTCTGTAACATATTGTTCTAAGAAACAATCCCGTATGCATTCTATGAATTCCTCCTCAAGGCTACCCTGTGCGATTTGATTTGACCAATCGACATGTAGGTTAAAATCCCCCATGATTACTGCCGTTCCTTTTTCACATGCCTCCATTATTCCCTTGATTATTGCCCGCCCCACCGTGAAGTTATTATTTGGGGGCCTATAAACTACGCCCACCAGTGACTTTTTCCCCTTACTATCTCTAATCTCCACCCACAATGATTCAACATTTTGTTCATTAGAGCCAATATCGTCTCTCACAACTACCCTGATATCTTCCTTTATTAACAGAGCTACCCCACTTCCTTTCCCTTCTTGTCTATCTTGTCTGGACAACCCCAACAGCAACAGACCGGAACGCCGTACTGCTATCTTTGCCTGGGAGCTCAGATGTTTCAACATAGACATCGCCGTCTTAAGCGAGACTCGGCATTCAGGGGAAGGCCAGCTCAAGGAGCATGGTGGTGGTTACACCTTCTTCTGGAAAGGTAAACCAGAGGAAGAACGCCACCTCCATGGGATAGGCTTCGCCATAAAAAGTGAACTAGTTGGCCGTCTCAGAGACTCCCCTTGCGCGATAAATGAACGTCCCATGATCCTTCAGCTCACCCTAACACAGAACCAGTGTGCTTTGGTCATCAGTGCGTACGCCCCAACACTGGAAGCTGCAGACGAGACCAAAGAGGAATTCTACTCCAGCCTTAAACAATCCTTGTTCCGAGTCCCAATGGGCGGCAAGCTCCTTAGTGACTTTAACGCCAGATTTGGAAAGGACACAGGCCTCTGGGGAGGTGTGATCGGCAGAGAGTGGGTAGGGAAAACCAACTCCAACGGTACCTTCCACCTGATAAAATATTTAAAATACAGCCTCGTCATAACCAGCACTTTGTTCCGTCAGAGAGACAAGTACAAAGCATCATGGCAGCACCCTCGCTCCAAGCACTGGCATCCGCTAGACTGCGTCATCGTCTGAGCGAGGGACCGCAAGGACGTGCGCATCACCCGCACCATGACAGGAGCTGACGACTGCTGGACGGACCACCGCCTAATCCACTCTGTCATCTCCATCAATGTAGCCCCAAAACAGTGGCGGCAACAGAAACAATGCTGCAGGAAAATCAACGCTGGAGCACTGAAAGATCCTGCTAAGAAAGCTCCATTCAGCCAGTGCTTCACTGCCAACCTGACGACTCCCAGTGATCCAGTGACACAGAGTGTCCACAGTGCCTGGTCTGCCTTCAAGGCCTCCATAATTAGCACCTGTGAAGAAACGCTCGGTCACTCCACCAGGAAACACCAAGACTGGTTCGACCAGAACGACCAGGAGATCCAGGAGCTAATAAGTCGCATGTGCAAGGCATTCTTGGACTGGAAACAGCAACACAACTCGAGGGCAAGAAAGCAGCTCTACAGACGTCTGAAGGTCGAGGTCCAACAAAAAACTCGCGACCTAAAGAACAGTTTGTGGGTAGAGAAAGCGCAGGAGATCCAACAACTAGCTGACAACCATGACGTGCGAGGATTCTTCAGTGCAGTCAAGACCACCTACGGCCCAAGCACCCAAGGCCCTACCCCACTACTGGCCAAGAACGGAGAGGTGCTCATCAAGGACAGAGAGGCAGTCAGTGCCCGCTGGAAGGAGCACCGCCAGATCTCCTCAACCGAGATTCTGTCTTCGACGCGAGTGTCCTCGACTCCATCCCACAGCATGCCGCCTGCCACCATCTCAGCACAACCCCAGCCCGGCATGAGGTTGAAAAGGCCATCAGTCAACTGAAGAACAACAAGTCATCAGGAGCAGATGGAATCCCCGCCGAAGCAGTAAAACACGGCGGAGAAGCACTATTGGCGCGAATACATGAACTAATTTCTCTTATTTGGAAGGAGGAGAGCACGCCAGGGTATCTCAGAGTCGCCGTAATCGTGACTATCTTCAAGAAAAGTGACAAGTCCGAATGTGGTAATTACAGAGGAGTTTCCCTGATAGGGAAAGTCATCGCAAGAATCCTCCTCAATCGCCTTCAGTGGCGAAAGAACTCCTCCCAGAGTTGCAATGCGGATTCCGCCCACTAAGGGGCACAATGGACATGATCTTCACCGCACGTCAAATCCAAGAGAAATGCTGAGGACAGCAACAACCTCTGTACATGGCCTTCTTTGACCTGACAAAGGCCTTCAACATTGTCAACCGTGAGGGATTATGGAGTATCCTCCTTAAATTCGGCTGCCCTCAAAAGTTTGTCACCGTCCTCCACCTGCTTCACGGTGACATGCAGGCTGTGATCCTGACCAACGGATCCACCATAAACCCAATCCACGTACAGACCGGGGTCAAGCAAGGCTGTGTCATTGCACCAACTCTCTTCTCGATCTTCCTCGCTGCAATGCTCCACCTCACCCTCAGTAAGCTCCCCGCTGGAGTGGAGCTAATCTACAGAACAAACAGGAAACTGTTCAACCTCCGCCACCTCCAGTCTAGATCCGAGGTCAGCCCATCCTCTGTCATTGAATTACAGTACGCAGACAACACTTGCGTCTGCGCACAATCAGAGGTCGAACTCCAAACCATCGTCAACACCTTCACCGAAGTATACGAGAGCATGGGCCTTAACTAAACATCCAAAGACAAAGGTCCACTACCAACCTGCCCCCACCACATAGTACTGCCCCCCGATTATCAAAATCCACAATGAGGCCTTGGACAACATGGACCATTTCCCATACCTCGGGAGCCTACTGTCAACAAGGGTAGATGTCGATGATGAAGTCCAACACCGCCTTCACTGTGCCAGTGCAGCCTTCAATCACCTGAGGAAGAGAGTGTTTGAAGGACAGGACCTCAAACCCGGCACCAAGCTCTTGGTCCACAGAGCAGCAATGATACCCGCCCTCCTATATGGCTCAGAGACATGGACCATGTACAGCAGACCTCAAAGCACTGGAGAAGTACCACCAACGCTGCCTCTGCAAGATCTTGCAAATCCATTGGCAGGATAGGCGCACCAACGTCAGTGTTCTCTCTCAGGCCAACATCCCCAGCATCGAAGCATTGACCACACGCGATCAGCTCCAATGGGCAGGCCACATTGTCCAAATGGCCGATACAGGACTCCTAAAACAAGCTTTCTACTCGGAGCTCCAACACAGTAAGCGAGCCCCAGGTGGGCGGAGGAAATGCTTCAAGGACACTCTCTAAGCCTCCTTGAAAAAGTGCAATGTCTCCACCGACACCTGGGAATCCCTGGCCCAAGACTGCCCAAAGTGGAGGAGAAACATTCGGGAAGGTGCCAAACATCTTGAGTCTCTTCGCCGGGAGCACGCGGAAGCCAAGCGCAAACAGCGGAAGGAGCGCACGACAACCCAAGCCCCCCACCCACCCGCTCCTTCAACCACCTCACCTGCCCCACCTGTGACCAAGACTGTATGCCCCGCATTGGACTCGTCGGTCACCTGAGAACTTACTTTTAGTGTGGACGCAAGTCATCCTCGACTCCGAGGGACTGCCTAAATGAAGAAAGTTGCGAAATGTAATTAAATTCCGTTAATTGTAGCCTCGCACCAGAAAACAAAAATGACTGCAAAAGCACTGGATTGTCATAAAAACTCAACTGTCGTTCAGGAAAGCGAAATGACTAACCCTAGATCTGGCCTAAATTTCACAACTGTGGGCCGGAATTTTCTGTACCTGGGCGAGTCCCGACTGGCACCGTGATGGGTCACGACCCCATTCTTCATTCCATCCCACTCCTGAGGTTGACTTTCCGTTAACGGGGCCTATTAAGACAACCTTGCGCTTTACCTGGCCCGATTAAATGGTGCGGGTCTGATGACATCATCAATGACGCGTCTTCAGCCGGGATATTTAAAGGAGCCATGGCCACATCTCGGAGAGTGCAGGCCCTGCACTGCACCATCGGAGTGTTGCAAAGAGTGGCGAACATGACAGCACAGAGACAGAGGGCTGCACCCAGGTTCACAGATGGTTCCCTCCATATGCTTGTGGAGGGAGTGAGAGCACGCAGGGAGGTCCTCTTCCTTTCCGGTGGTGGAAGAGACCTCCCCAGGAGACCTAAGGAACTTGGCTCCAAACAGCAGAGGAGGTCAACAGCAGGGATGTTGTCAGGAGGACCTGGATGCAGTGCCGCAAATAGTTCAATGGTCTCATTAGATCAGGAAAGGTTAGTGCAAAACCACACTCACCTTCATCCTGCTGTGCCTCTCATCACATCCCCATCACCTTTCCTTCACAACCCTACTCCTGCACATCATTACTCACACCAACATACCCATCACATCCACCCATCCCGCTCTATCTTTATTATCACATCCCCATCTGACCATCCACCCCTCACACTCACCCTCATCCTAATGCAATCATACCAACTAACAGCACACAAGGAGGCCACTTGGCATTGCCACCCCACTTCCTCATAGTCACCTTCTACAGATGTAACCCATCTACTCCTTACACTCATTCCATCACCCTTACTCAACCAGGAAAAGAGAGCCCACAATAAGAGGGAGAGAGAGAGAACCGGAGGTGGCCCTCCATCATTGGCCACCTTAACAGCAGCAGAGGAGGTCGCCCTGGAAGTGTCAGGAGTCGCAGAGCAGCTGGAGGTGGGAGACAGAGTGAGGGGGACATCTCAGCAACCTGGTGACATCTCATACTGCCACATGGCTACAACAGTCACTCAATGGGGACTGATGTCAGCAGCCAGTGAATGTTCATCATGTGCAGAATGGTATCTGTACCCATTGTTGCTATGACATATCTAACTCAGCTCTTTGCTCTCCTACACGTCCATCAAGAGCCCCCGCCCCGTCCCCCCCGTCCCCCCCACCGCACCCCCACTGTCGAGGAGGAAGAACAAGACGACTCCTCAGAGGAGACTCCAGCCTCTGAGGACGCAACGTCACCAGACATGAGCGCACCCAGTACCAGCACAGATACACACACCTCGGTGGGTCCTACGTGAGATAGTGTTGTCACCTGGTGTCTCACAAGTCACAAGTGAGCAAGAGCAGATGGAGAGACAGGGACAGCAGTGGAGACTCCTCACAGGGTGTGCAGGATGCTCCCAGCTCTGCTCAGCTGCATGCAGACGCTGAGCCTCGGGGGCCATCCAGAAAGAGGGCAATCCTGGAGGTGCAGCAAGAAGTGCAGGAGGCGTTGACAGGTTTTGCTACTGCGATGTCTGCAACTGCACAGAGAATGGAGGTGTCCACCTCCAACATGAGCACCCCCGTGTCGCAGGCGATGGCGACTGTCGGCTCTTCCATGGATACGATGGCCACCTGCATGGAGCAGCTAATGTGCCACTCACAGGAGCACTTGGTCTCTGGAGAATAGATGGCAGACGCTCATAAACCTCCTCTCTCGGAGGAATGTCAACGTAGTTGTGGGTCCTCATGGCTCCACTGCTGTGCACAAGATGCTCTCCAGCTCCATGCTAGCAGGGAAGTGCGGGTGGCCCATGAGAGGGATGGTGGTGGGAGGGGACATGGAAGTGGGGGCTCCTCTCAATATGCTCGTACTTCACCCCGATTGATTCCCCCCCCCCCCTCAGTCAGAGCCCCAGATGGCTCCTGGGATCGTGATGGTCGCGTTTGCTCCTGCACTGTTGCAGGAGGAGCAGACTTTGGCGGGGCGATCACAAGCCCCAAGACCCAGAGGATGTCCGCTAAAAGTGTCGATGCAGCCGCGGTAGGGAAGTGGGCAGACTGCCTCTACCTCTGCTGAAGCCACAGGGGTAGCACCTCGTAGAAGCACACGTAAGAGAAAGTTGAAACACAGTTAGATGCACAAGGATAGCCTTGGGTGTTTGAATAAAAGTTTCTCCAAAGTTTCCGTTACTGTGATGTCAGAGATAAAAATATTTATTTTCACCACTTTCACCACCAGACTAATTTCTGTGCAACTTTGGAAGTGGCTTAGTGAGTTGGACTGAATGGTGAGACATAATGTTACCTCCAGCAATGGTGGTCATTGTGAAAGGAATGGCTTGGTCATTGTTGTCATATATCCTACATGGCTACTATTTGTACTATCACAAGGTGTGCCACCAGAGGGCACAGCAGTGGGAGACTTGTAGGTTACCTGTACAGGTGTGCCTGGCCTAGTATAAAAGGCAGGCCACCAGGTGTGATTCTCACTCTGGAGTTATCAATAAAGGACTAAGGTCACTACAGTTCAAGTACAACACATTGCCTCGTGGAGTCATTATCAGAGCATCCTAGGACATAACAATTGTAGGGATGCTTTGTGGTGTTGCTGTGCGGTGGTGTGAACCTGGCATAGCATGTGGCAGCCATATGGTGTAATGTGTGAAGTTAAGTAAATCTGGCCATGATGAGGCCATCCCTGGCCTCCCAGGCAGCAATGTGCTCAGGTGCTGGTTCCTCCTGCTCCTCCTCCGAAGAGGCTGTGCGCTCAGTGCCTTGCTCCTCATGCAGTGTTAATCCTCACTGTTGTGCTGGCTTCTGGAGACCCTGGTTGGTGCACACTGAAGGGCTCCTCCAGATCTGAAAAGGCATCTGAAGCACATTTTCAGCATGCCTATTGTCTGCTCTATGACACAACTGCACAAGATAAAAGTTCACGGGGTTGGGGGTAATATATTAGCAGGGATAGAGGATTGACTAACTAACAGAAAACAGAGAGTCGGGATAAATGGTTCATTCTCTGGTTGGCAACCAGTAACTAGTGGGGTGCTGCAGGGATCAGTGCTGGGACCCCAACTATTTACAATCTATATTAACAACTTGGATGAAAGGACCGAGTGTAACATAGCCAAGTTTGCTGACGATACAAAGCTGGGAGGAAAAGCAATGTGTGAGGAGGACACAAAAAACCTGCAAAAGGACATAGACAGGCTAAGTGAGTTGGCAAAAATTTGGCAGATGGCGTATAATGTTGGAAAGTGTGAGGTCATGCATTTGGCAGAAAAAATCGAAGAGCAAGTTATTATTTAAATGGAGAAAGATTGCAAAATGCCGCAGTACAGCGGGACCTGGGGGTACTTGTGCATGAAACACAAAAGGATTGTATGTAGGTACAGCAAGTGATCAGGAAGGCCAATGGAATCTTGGCCTTTATTGCAAAGGGGTGGAGTATAAAAGCAAGGAAGTCTTGCTACAGTTATACAGGGTATTGGTGAGGCCACATCTGGAATACTGCGTGCAGTTTTGGATTCCATATTTAAGAAAGGATATACTTGCTTTGGAGGCAGTTCAGAGAAGGTTCACTAGGTTGATTCTGGGGGGTTGACTTATGAGGAAAGGTTGAGTAGGTTGGGCCTCTACTCATTGGAATTCAGAAGAATGAGAGGTGATCTTATTGAAACATGTAGGATTATGAGGGGGCTTGACAAGGTGAATGCAGAGAGGATGTTTCCACTGATAGGGGAGACTAGAACTAGGGGGCATAATCTTAGAATAAGGGGCAATCCATTTAAAACTGAGATGAGGAGAAATTTCTTCTCTCAGAGGGTTGTAAATCTGTGGAATTCGCTGCCTCAGAGAGCTGTGGAAGCTGGGTCATTGAATAAATTTAAGACAGAGATAGACAGTTTCTTAACTGATAAGTGAATAAGGGGTTATGGGGAGCGGGCAGGGAAGTGAAGCTGAGTCCATGATTGGATCAGCCATGATCGCATTAAAAGGTGGAGCAGGCTCGAGGGGCCGCATGGTCTACTCCTGCTCCTATTTTCTATGTTCTTATGTTCTATGAAATGTGGCTTTCATTATATCTCTCCTTGGCCTCAGTACTTGGCCTTTTCAAGGATATCATGAACCACCTCTTAGGTAGATAGCCCTTGTCTCCAAGCAGCCAGCCAGTAAGTCTGTTTGGAGGAGTGAAGAGCTGCGGGAGTGTGGATTGGCGCAGGACGAAAGAGTCATGGCAGTTGCCAGGGAATTTGGCACACACATGCATGATGATCGTCCTATGGTTGCAGACGAGCTGCACATTGAGGGAGCGGAAGCCCTTGCGGTTGACAAAGACTCCTGGGTGATGATGGGGAGCCCTGATGGCCACGTGTGTGCAGTTGATGATGCTCTGGGAAGCCAGCCAGAAGCAAAGACCAGCACCCACTCAGTAACACTGGCTTCATCAGTGGCAAAGTTGGTATAATTGGCTGACTTGTCAAAGAGTGCATCGGTGACCTGTGTGTTGCATCTGTGGGTGGCCGACTGCAAGATGCCGCAAATGTCTGCTGCAGATCCCTGGAAGGAACCTGAGGCGAAGAAGTTGAGGGCGCTCGTGACTTTGGCAGCCACTGGTAAGGCGTGTCCACCCGTTCCTCTGGGCAGCAGGTCTTGCTGCAGCAATCTGAAAATATCTGCAACAACCTGGCGCGATAGCCTGAGCCTCCTTTGGCACTGCGACTCAGTCATGTTGAGGAAACTCATCCTCTGCCTGTATACCCTGTGTTGGGGGTATTGCCTCCAGTGTGATGCTGCCCTGCGCTGATGCCCTCTGTCCTGTGCAGCATCAGGTGGTTGAGGAGAAGGTGAAGTTGGTGCTGATGGTGTGCCTGGTGCTAATGGTGTCCGATTCTGAGGACCAAGGTGAGACAGCATAAACGGCACCCATGCTGATGTTATAGATGGCAGGTCAAGTAGAGATGACAGAGCAACCTGTCAATGGTGTGATAGGTTCTACCAATCAGCTGACAGTGGATCCCGACTTTGCTGGAAAAACTTGCAACCTCCGGAAAGCTAAATCTGTGCTGACAATGCACTCAGCAACAGAATTTGCTTTAGGAAAGTGACCCGGTGTCAGATGGGAGTTTTTATTGTGTTTTTTATGCTGTGCACTAATCAGCTGGATTAATGGCCACTACAGACATGGTTCCCGAGCTGTGTGATTCCTGTGTCCATCCAGGGAAATTTCAAAGGTTGGGTTAAAAATAGATTTAAGAGTCTGACAAGTACCTCATAATGATTTCAATTAACTCGGCCGCCTCTGCCCTTCAGGTCGCTGTCGAGCTGGCTAAGACACCCGAGGGAAAGGTGTGCGTGGGGCCAAGGTGACAATGGCTTCCCGATCTGTTCCAAGGTTTTTCAAATTTCCCACCCGACTCACCACCAATCGCGCCCGCATGGACCCCAGAAAATCCTGGCCTACGTAGTTGACCCTTAACACCCTGTGAAGCGGCTTAGTAAGCACCTCAGTTGTAAAAACAATTGCTAGGAAGCTTAATACCACAGTTGATGTATGGTGTGCAGTTTTGGGCTGCACGCTATAAGAAGGATGTGGAGGCTATAGAGAGTCACTCGGGAGCTGTCTGGTATAAGTAAATACAAATACGAAGAATGGCATGAAAAATTGTGACTGTTTTCATTAAAACAGAGGAGAAAGTGTTGAAAATTATATGGGATGGAACAGAGTAGAAAGAAGAAGACTGTTCCCAGTCATTTCGGAGTCTAGAACAAGGGAACATAGCTATAAGATTAAATGTCAAGGAGTTTAGGACAGAGAGCAGGAGAATCGGTTTCACACAGAGGGTTGTGAGGGTATGGAATGCACTACCAAAGATAGTGACTGAAGCAAAGGCGATGTCAGCATTTCTGAATGGGTTAAACAGCTGCTTGAAAGAAAGGAGCATAAGAGTCAGCAGGTGGGGCTAGGAGTTTTTATTTAATTCATTGGATGTGGGTGTCACTGGCAAGGGCAGCATTTATTGTCCATCCCAAATTGCCCATGAGAAGGTCCATGAGGTGAAGATTTTTCCAAGTGGTTTGATACTTCAGAGGGTAGTTAAGTGTTGTGTATGCAATAACTGTTAGACTGAGTACTGCTTAATTCCAAGAGGTATGACCTTGGCTCTGCTTTATTAAGGCCCAAAGTGCTTAATATACAAAATGACTGGCCTTTTATACTTGGGCTGCACCACGTGCGTGCAACCCAATGGCCTCCAACAGTGACACCATCTAGTGGCTAGTGATCCCAAAAGTATATACATGACAATACCCCCCCACTCTGAGATATTAACACAGTCTTTTACAAATTGAGACGGTCTGGTGTTTTACACTCCCGGTTGACCATCTTAGTTCAACTCCAGCCTTGGGTGAGTGTTCAGAGTCTGTTGTGACTGGTGGCTGGGTGGCTGACCTGGTGGGAGTGGCAATAGCCATGTCAGGTGTAAAGTCCTTACTCTACAGCATGAAACCACACGAGGCACATTCCAGGGACAAGGCCACTCAGTGACCTTACTTCTTTATTCAGCACACCAGAAGTGATGACCCTGCATGGGACTTCCCTTTAAATACATGAGTGATCAGGTAAGGAGTGTCTCCCACAAGTTCACCCCCTGTGGTCAAGGTGTGCATCTGTGTTGAGTGTATACAGTAATACAGTGGTGTTACATTGTAGTTACAAACATGACATCAGAGATTGAAAGTCCATTTTCATTGAACATGTCAGAGATTGAAAGTCCCGATTCACTGATGACCACTGAGTCCTCTGATGACTGGGGGTAGGTTGGTTGGTCATCGATTGTCTCTTCCTCCGACTGTTCCAATTCGTCTGTGTGTGCAGCTTTGTCTGATCCATATGTTTCCTACATGTTTGGCCATTTTTGAGCTTGACAATAAATACTCTGTTGCCCTATTTGGCCATGACAGTACCAGCGATCCACTTGGGACCCTGACCATAATTGAGAATATATAATGCAACATCCCCACCAACACTGGGAATCCTTGGCTAACGACCACCCTAAGTGGAGGAAGAGCATTCGGGAGGGCGCTGAGCACCTCGAATCTCGTCACCAAGAGTGTGCAGAAACCAAGCGAAGCCAGCGAAAGGAGTGTGCGACAAACCAGACTCCCCACCCTTTTCTTCACTGTCTGTCCCACCTGTGACAGAGACTGTAATTCCCGTATTGGACTGTACAGTCACTGGGAACTCATTTTTAGAGTGGAAGCAAGTCTTCCTTGAATTTGAGGGACTGCCGATGATGATGATAGACCTGACCGGATAAGGGCAGCAGATTTCCTTCTATAAAGGACATCAGTGAACCAGTTGGGTTTTTACTACAATTCGGTTACCATTACTGACACTAGCTTTTTTATTCCAAATTTTATTTAATTAACTAAATTTAAATTCTTCAGCTGCCATGGGGGGGAATTTGAACTCATGTCTCTGGATCATTAGTCCAGTAATATAACCACAATGCTACCGTTCCCATTGTTCTATTGCTGTGAAGGATCAAAACCAACACAGAATGGTTGGGCTGAAGGGCCTGTTTTTGTGATTCTATGTAATAAACGGCCCAGCACTTCTCAGGGCAATTAGGCACAGGCAATAAATGCAGCATTGCCCACATCCCAAGAACAAATCAGAAAACGGGCACCGCGTTTCAAAGTAATTCAGTGTATGTAAAGCCCTCTTGAGATTTTTGTGAGGTGCTAAGATGTTATATAAAAATACAAGTGCATTTTTGAGCAGCTTGAACAGCAACAGCTTGCTTTTAAATAATATCTTTCATGTAAAAAAAACCACTCGAGATGCTGCACAGAGGTGCAATAAAAAGAAATAAGCGCTGATCCAAAGAAGGTGATATTGGTGTGGTGACCAAAAGCTTGGTGGCTATTAAGGGGGGTCTTAAATGAGGAGAGAGGTTTAGCAATTTGCAGGGGGCCAGGGGCGGGGCTGGATTTGAGAGTGCATTAATATTATATAAAAAGAAAGAGGTTTAACAATTTAGGGGGATTTGAGAGCGCATTTATATTACTTTAAAAAAGAGGTTTAACAATTTGGGAGGTTGGGGTGGGGGGTGATTGAGAGTGTATTTTTATTATTTAAAAAAGAGAGTTTTAACAATTTGAGGATTTGAGAGTGCATTTTTATTATCTTCTTAGGCAGTCCCTCAGAATCGAGGAAGACTTGCTTCCACACTAAAAATTAGTTCTCAGGTGGCTGAGGAGTCCAATACAGGACCTCCAGTCTCTGTCACAGGTGGGGCAGACGGTGGTTGGAGGGACGGGTGGGTGGGGTGCTTGGGTTTGACATGCGCTCCTTCCACTGTTTGCGCTTGGCTTCCGCTTGCACCTGGCGAAGAGACTCGAGGTGCTCAGCGCCTTCCCAGACGCATCTCCTCCACTTTGAGCGGTCTTGGGCCAGGGATTCCCAGGTGTCGGTGGGGATGTTGCACTTTTTCAAGGAGGCTTTGAGGGTGTCCTTGAAACGTTTCCTCTGCCCACCTGGGGCTTTCTTGCCGTGTCGGAGTTCCGAATAGAGCGCTTGTTTTGGGAGTCTCATATCGGGCATGCGGACGATGTGGCCCGTCCATCAGAGCTGGTCGAGTGTGGTCAATGCTTCGATGCTGGGGATGTTGGTCTGAGTGAGGCCAACGTTCCCATTTTATTATAAAAAAGAGAGGGTTAACAATTAGAGGGGAAATTTGAGAGTGCGTTTATATTATAATAAAAGAGGTTTAAAAGTTTGGGGGAATTTAAGAGTGCATTTTTATTATATAAAAAAGAGAGGTTTAACAATTTGTGGGGGTGGGGGGAGGGTGCGGATTTGACTGCATTTTTATTATATGTATATAAAAAGAGAGGTTTAACATTTTGGGGGATTTGAGAGTGCATTTTTATTATATATAAAGAAAGGAAGGATTAATAATTTGGGGGTATTGGAGAGTGCATTTATATTATAATTAAAAATTGGTTTAACAATTTGGGGGAAATTGAGGGTGCATTTTTATTCTATGTATATATAATAGAGGTTTGACAATATTGTCTCCATGTACTGGGGGGTGGGGGAGGCATTTGAAGGCACATTTTTATTATATATACAAATGTTAAAAATAAAATGAAGCTGTTGGCAATTGTCAATAAACACTCGTATATTTATTATATAAAAAAATAGGTTTAGCATTTTGGAAACATTTGATACTGCATTTTTATTATGTGCATATATATAAAAGATAGATTTAATATTTTGGGGGGTTTTGAGAGTGCATTTTTATTATATATACATATATTAAAAATAAAATGAAGCTGTTGGCAATTGCCAATAAACACCTGCATATTTATTATATAAAAAAAGGTTTATCATTTTGGGGACATTTGAGAGTGCATTTTTATTATATGTATATATATATAAAAGAGAGGTTTAATATTTTAGGGGGACTGGAGAGTGCATTTTTATTATATATACATATATTTAAAATAAAATGAAGCTGTTGGCAATTGCCAATAAACACGTATATTTTTTATATATATATATAAAGAAGTTTAAGAATTTGGGAGTAATTACCAATAAACACCTGTATATTTTATATATAAAGAGGTTTAAGAATTTGGGAGCAATTGCCAATCAGTAGTTGACAGCGGGTGCAGCAGGTTGAGCGTCCCCCCGCACCCCTGTGCCCCGGGCCGGAGGGGCTGTGTTGCCGGCGGACGGTGTTGAGCGGGGCACCGGGCGGCGCAGCCTCGTTGTGGCGGGGGGAGCGCGGCGCCGCCATATTGTGGGGAGTCGGAGTGAGCGCGGCGCCCGGAGTTACAGGGCAGGGGAGCGCGGCGGCGGCGGCATTGACACACACTGACACACACATATAGCAGACAGACAGACAGAAAGGAAGGAAGGAAGGAAGGAACCAAACTTGAATACTAAAAAAAAAAATAATTAAAAAAAAAACCAAATAATTCTTTCCAAGATTAATAAAGCTGCCCGCTGCCAGCATCAGGCCAGGTAAGCAGAGTGTGTGATGGTTGTGGTGTCTGGGAGGGAGGGAGGGGGAAAGAGGCGAGAGAATGACCCGCTGGACAGCAGAAGGGGAATCATTACCACCATAATCATTGGGGGAGGGGGTAATTGGAATCCCCCCCCCCCTGTACTGGGGTAATTGTAATCCCCCCCCCCCTGTACTGGGGGAATTGTAATCCCCCCCCCCCCTGTACTGGGGGAATTGTAATCCCCCCCCCCCTGTACTGGGGGAATTGTAATCCCCCCCCCCTGTACTGGGGTAATTGTAATCCCCCCCCCCCTGTACTGGGGTAATTGTAATCCCCCCCCCCCTGTACTGGGGGAATTGTAATCCCCCCCCCCCTGTACTGGGGGAATTGTAATCCCCCCCCCCTGTACTGGGGTAATTGTAATCCCCCCCCCCCCCTGTACTGGGGGAATTGTAATCCCCCCCCCCCCCTGTACTGGGGGAATTGTAATCCCCCCCCCCCCCTGTACTGGGGGAATTGTAATCCCCCCCCCCCCCTGTACTGGGGGAATTGTAATCCCCCCCCCCCCCCCTGTACTGGGGGAATTGTAATCCCCCCCCCCCCTGTACTGGGGTAATTGTAATCCCCCCCCCCCCACTGTACTGGGGGAATTGTAATCCCCCCCCCCCCTGTACTGGGGTAATTGTAATCCCCCCCCCCCCCCTGTACTGGGGGAATTGTAATTCACCCTGCCCCCCCCTGTACTGGGGGAATTGTAATCCCCCTCCCCCCCCCCCCCCACCTGTACTGGGGGAATTGTAATCCCCCCCCCCCCCTGTACTGGGGTAATTGTAATCCCCCCTCCCCCGTACTGGGGTAATTGTAATCCCCCCCTGTACTGGGGTAATTGTAATCCCCCCCCCCCCCCTGTACTGGGGGAATTGTAATCCCCCCCCCTGTACTGGGGGAATTGTAATCCCCCCCCCCCCCCCTGTACTGGGGGAATTGTAATCCCCCCCCCCCCCTGTACTGGGGGAATTGTAATCCCCCCCCCCCCCTGTACTGGGGGAATTGTAATCCCCCCCCCCCTGTACTGGGGTAATTGTAATCCCCCCCCCCCCCACTGTACTGGGGGAATTGTAATCCCCCCCCCCCCTGTACTGGGGGAATTGTAATCCCCCTCCCCCCCCCCCACCTGTACTGGGGGAATTGTAATCCCCCCCCCCCCCCCCGTACTGGGGTAATTGTAATCCCCCCTCCCCCGTACTGGGGTAATTGTAATCCCCCCCTGTACTGGGGTAATTGTAATCCCCCCCCCCCCTGTACTGGGGTAATTGTAATCCCCCCCCCACCCCCGCCCCGCCCCCATACTGGGGTAATTGTAATCTGCCCCCCCGTGCACTGGGGTAATTGTAATCCCCCCCCCCCCCACTGTACTGGGGGAATTGTAATCCCCCCCCCCCCCTGTACTGGGGTAATTGTAATCCCCCCCCCCCCTGTACTGGGGGAATTGTAATCCCCCTCCCCCCCCCCCCACCTGTACTGGGGGAATTGTAATCCCCCCCCCCCCCCCGTACTGGGGTAATTGTAATCCCCCCTCCCCCGTACTGGGGTAATTGTAATCCCCCCCTGTACTGGGGTAATTGTAATCCCCCCCCCCCCTGTACTGGGGTAATTGTAATCCCCCCCCACCCCCGCCCCGCCCCCATACTGGGGTAATTGTAATCTGCCCCCCCGTGCACTGGGGTAATTGTAATCTCCCCCCCCCCCCCCCTGTGCACTGGGGTAATTGTAATCTCTTCTCCCCTCCCCCCTGTCTACTGTGGTAATTGTAATCTCTTTTCTCCCCCCCCTTGTACTGGGGTAATTGTAATCTCCCTCCCCCCGGTGTACTGGGGTAATTGTAATCTCCCTCCCCCCGGTGTACTGGGGTAATTGTAATCTTCCCCCCCCCCTCCCAGTGTACTAGGGTAATTGTAATCCCCCCCCCCCCCCCCCCCCCGTGTTCCTGGAGTAATTGTAATCCTCCCCTTGTGATCTTATTGAACTGTATAAGATTCTAAGGGGGCTTGACAGGGTAGATGCAGAGAGGATGTTTCCCCTCGTGGGGAATCGAGAACTGGAGGGCATAGATTCAGAATAAGGGGTCGCTCATTTAAAACGGAAATGAGGAGGAATTTCTCCTGAGGGTCGTGAATCTTTGGAATTCTCTACCCCCAAAGAGCTGTGAAGGCTGGGCCATTGAATATATTTAAGGTGGAGATAGTCAGAATTTTGAACGATAAGGGAATCAACGGTTATGGGAAGCGGGCAGGGAAGTGGAGTTGAAGCTAAGTTCAGATTGAAGGATGAAAGTTGTTTGTATTTTGTAATAAGTTGAGATTTAAAGAAAAAAAACTGCATTCAGGAGTTTTCTTGATGGTAAAATTCAGAATGCAGTGGACTGGCAAAGATGTCCGTTTTTATAAAATATATTGGTCTTCTGTAAATTAGAATCTGGGTTGTGACTTCAAATTAACAGCAGCAGGCTGTATTGTCTGTTGGTAGGAAAGGGGAAGTTGGGCTGCTGGTGTGAATGTTGCAGCTTGCAGAGTCTAGAAATGATCTGCATGGGAGAGGGGCTGGACCAGTTTGTTCACTTTTTTTTTTAAACATATAAAGGCACGATTGATTTAATTCTATTTCTCTGCAGTCAACAATTCAGATGTTGGTAAAATGGTTTCTGTAGAATATATTAACTCTAAAGGCTAACTTCTCATTTTAAGAGGTAGAGATGAAAGGAAAGAAATGTATATCTATTTTAATCTCCATAGACAGATCAATAGCGATCCACTGATGAGTAGAAAGAACTCCTGAGAATTTAAATTAAAAACACACAATGCTGGAAATACACAGCATCTGAAAAGAGAAAATACAAATTTCTACCTGAAACATTAACCTGATTTCTTGATGGACTTCTGTATTTTAGCTTTCCTGATGCTGATGGACTTTTGTATTTTAGCATTTTCTGTGCGAGCTTGGACTCTGCTTCCGTGACCTGAGATCTGGTTAACTCCCAGGTTGTGGAGAAATTGGCGACTTGAAGTAACAGCGAGGGGTGGAGGGTAGTGTGGTTGATGTTTTGTATGTGGACTTTCAAAAGGCGTTTGATAAAGTACCACATGATAGACTTGTTTGTAAAATTGAGGCCTCAGGAAGAGACATGGACAGAGTCGTGACAGATGAAATTTAACACAGAGAAGTGTGAAGTGATTCAATTTGGTAGGAAGAATGAGAGGCAGCAATATAAACTCAATGGTACAATTTTAAATGGGGTGCAGGAACAGAGAGACCTGGGAGTGTATGTATACAAGTATATGAAGGTGACGGCACAAGTTGAGAAGGCTGTTGACACATACAGGATCCTTGGCTTTATAAATACAGTTCAAAAGCAAGGAAGTGATGCTAAACCTTTATAAAACACTGGTTAGGCCTCAGCTGGAGTATTGTGTTCAATTCAGGGCACCACACTTGAGGAAAGTTGTCAAGGCCTCAGAGATGCTTCAGAATGACTAATTGAATAGCCATTGGAGGGAGCAGCGTGTGGTGGCATACCACTGCAGGGAGCAGCACGTGCTGCTGCAGGAGGGCGACGGCTACGAAGCCAGGTCGCTGATTGCAGTGCGGGCAGGCACAGCAGGAGGGGGCGAAGGAGCGACAAGAGTTTCTAGAAGGAAGTGACCGGGGCCCAGGAGAAGCGAGGGGCCCAGGAGAAGTGAGGGGCCCAGGGACAGCACGGGCCAGCCCACACTGTGATATGTGTGCGCACTCGGTCTGTGCAGCAGAGCTGGTCTCTGGTCGTCTTGGGTAATTCTTGCCACTGTCAAGCCCGTGTGGTGGCTGGTGTGCAATGTTCACCACACGTTTTTTAAAAAAAATCCACGCATAGGCATCAGATGTAGTTCGGGATCTGGAATATTAGATCCTTCATTGAAACACCTGTAAACTCATTCCTTTTGGCATGGAAGCAAGTCATCCTTGTTTCGAGGGACTGCCTATGATGATGATGCTTCAGAGGAGATTTACTACATCTTGGAGGGTGGAAGATGCCTGTGCGGGATTTTTTTTAACGTGTGGTGACTGTTGCACACCAGCCACCACACGGGCTTGACAGAGCTAGGTCTTGGTCCAGTGGCAAGGATTGACCAAGACGACTGGAGACCAGCTCTGCTGCTAGAATGGTACCGAGGATGAAAGACTTGAGTTACGTGGAGCGACGAGAAGCTGGGGTTGTTCTCCTTAGAGCAGAGAAGGTTAAGGAGAGATTCGATAGAGGTGCTCAGAATCATGAATAGTTTTGATAGAGTAAATGAGGAGAAACTTTCCAGTGGCAGGAGGATTGGTAACCAGAGGTCGCAGGTTTAAGGTAAAAGAACCAGAGGTGGCATGTAGATTTATTTTTTATGCAGCATGTTATAACTTGGAACGCACTGCCTGTAAGTCGGGAAGCATTCAATAGTAACTTTCAAAAGGGAATTGGATAAATACTTGAAGGGGGAACATTTGCAGGGCTATGGAGAAAGAGCAAGGGGAGTGAGACTAATTGGATAGCTCTTTCAAAGCCGGCGAATGGGCCGAATGGTTGTTCTATGTATTTGACGGTGTGCTTTAAACGTTTTAGTATCAATCTCCAGTTTGTTAGCTTTGAACTCTGGGGGAAATGGCCTCTGGGGAGATTGCACATCAGGGAAATCAGTTCCTCGATGTGGACCGTTATCTGTGAACTTCCAGAAGGCCTGGTGTTTAAAGCTGAGTTTCAGCGGTGATATTTTCTTTGGCTAATGTGTAGAAGTATTTGCCAGCACTACTTTCAGAAGGTGGCTTCAAAATGGTGACTTTGTATTAATGCCTCATTTTTTTAGATCTTTTTTGTAAGCTTGTTTTTGTGTTACATAGACAAGTGGACGTTTGGACGCACCCTTGGTAGTAGGCTACTTTTTAACAAGCTGAAGAGGATGCAGTCCCACAGATTGGTAACTAAGAAGGCAAATATAAATTAGAATTGACTTGATTTACTGATTAAACTTGCAGTATTTGTGGGGGAACAAGGGTTAACATTTTGGAATTTCAGTTGACTTGTGCAAAATGTTGGATTTTATCATGCTCACTGCAGTGGGGCTTGAGTATGTTGCTTTTAAAGAAGATTTATTTGGGGTAAAATGCAATAATTGGAAATTAAGTGTTATAATATTGAAAGCATTAATATTTGGATTGACATTTATTTATTCCCTTTTTAAGAATTTATTGGAAAATTTTAATAGGCTGTTGTTCAAATTCAGAGTAGCAATCGGGCCTTTCTTAAAATGATTGTGTTTGGGTAACTTGGATTTAATCGTTAATCACTAATATTTTAAGTATCATTTAAAATTTATCGTGATTACAAATGTTCGTACGGTGACATTTAAAAACATTGCTAATTGTAGCAGGACTTTAATCATGGATTTTTGGGTTGCAAAATCTGGGTTGAATAGGGTTGTTGCAATTTCTGTGACTACAAATGTAATCCATGTAACTGCTATGTGTAAGTGAATTGTGCCATTTGGTGATTGGCACTGTGGCAGATTAGTACTTTAAATTCACTGACCGATATTTGCTGCTTTATATATAAATTATGCCATGATTAACCCGTGTTAATCATTCAATGTTAATGCCATTGTGCATGATTTATATTGGGGCACAGTTGAAAATACGACGCATCCTACTAGCAATGTTCCTTTTAAGTCGCGCAGCTCTCTGGAGGTCCTGTGCAGCCAGCTCACCGGCTTTTGAGTAGAAAAACTGCGCATGTGCGGAAATTTGAATCGGCTGCCCGCTCAAAATAAAATTAAATGGACCGTTGCCTGCCAGCATAAGAGCATTGCAAATTGATTATCACCATCTCCCTAAAATCATCAATACAATAAAAAAAGCTAGCAAACATCCTGCGCCCTAATTCATAGGTTGCTGTTTTATAATGATGGTGTGCAATATTTTACGAGTTGGAAATTGCGGTCGGAGTACCACCTCCGGAGTACGCTTCTCACCTGTGAAACATTTCCGCACCTACCTCCATACGTCCAGGCTGTGAAGAGTTCCAGTCTCGGGCCTGCAGGCAGACGTCTGCGTAAAGGCCCAGGGATGCAGGCAGTTCGGAAGCGTCCCTGGGATCATGTGGGCCCGGTCCTCCAATCACAAAAGGAGGATTCCATTGCGGTAGTTTACGAAGGAATCTCCTAGTGATATGCAATGGAATTGTCAAATAATTAAACAATTTACATAATTCTAATAAATATAAATGTGCTGATTTTCAATGAAAGTCCCTTCATTACACCAAATACAATAAAAAAAATTAAATTTTAAACATCTTAATCCGGGCCAATATTTTCATAAACTAATTGAAAGTATATGTGTGTGTGCACAATTTTGGCCTTCTAAATGTTTATTTTAAGGCTTATATATACCCTTGTGCTGATGAATGCAGGCCCTATGCCTGCTTTTACCAGCTGTAAGTGTTTGTGGGCAGTTGTTGGGCAAATAACCCAACTCTGCAGCAGCAATACCGATTTTACAGTCGGTTCGCAAGTGCACTTGGAAACCTGGAAGTTGCAGGGCCCTTCCAGGTGGATTACGACAGCATATGCTGAGTGTACACCGCAATTTCTGTCCTTGCAACATTCTGCTGCTAAAGTGGAGTTCTATTTAAGACTCTATTAAAGCCTCTGCCTTTAAGGCCACAAAGTCTAACTGGTGTAAATCTTGAGTTCAATTAGCCGTTACTGTTTTTGGTGAAGGAAGGTTGCAGATAACGGTTGCTTGCAAATTGCCAGCTCCAGGTCAGAAGAAACCAGTATAAAATGACTGCTATTATAGACTCAATTCAGTGCTTTTATGTGTTAAAATTCATATTATCTAATATTATTAACAATGTAAATAATACAAGATTGGGAATTTAGTCCGTAATAAATTCAAATGATCAGATAATTTGATTTTCACTTCGAATTAAGAGCAGAGTGCGTATAGCCGAGGACCTATACCTGGGAGAGTGAAGCATTGCCTCAAGTCTCTTACTCTCACTCTTCACCGAGGCATAAAAATGCACGGGCCTTACACTAAACATTTGTAAGACAAAGGTCCTCTGCCAACCTGACCCTGCCACACAGCACTGCCCCCCAGTCATCAAGATCCATGGCGCGACCCTGCACAACGTGAACCACTTTCCATACCTCGGGAGCCTATTATCAACAAGGGCAGACATCGACGATAAGGTTCAACACAGCCTCCAGTGTGCCAGGGCAGCCTTCAGCTGCCTGAGGAAGAGAGTGTTCGAAGATCAGGCCCTCAAGTTTGGCACCAAGCTTGTGGTTACAGGGCTGTAGTGATTCCCGCCCTCCTGTATGGCTCAGACGTGGACCATAGAAACATAGAAAATAGGTGCAGGAGTGGGCCATTCGGCCCTTCGAGCCTGCACCACCATTCAATAAGATCATGGCTGATCATTCACCTCAGTACCCCTTTCCTGCTTTCTCTCCATACCCTTGATCCCTTTAGCCGTAAGGGTCATATCTAACTCCCTCTTGAATATATCCAATGAACTGGCATCAGTGATTCTCTGCGGTAGGGAATTTGACAGGTTAACAACTCCTGAGTGAAGAAGTTTCTCCCCATCTCAGTCCTAAATGGCTTACCCCTTATCCTTGGACTATGTCTCCTGCTTCAGGACTTCCCCAACATCGGGAACGTTCTTCCTGTATCTAACCTGTCCAGTCCTGTCAGAATTTTATGTTTCTATGAGATCCCCTCTCATCCTTCTAAACTCCAGTGAATACAGGCCCAGTCGATCCACACTCTCCACATATGTCAGTCCTGCCAACCCAGGAATCAGTCTGGTGAACCTTCGCTGCACTCCCTCAATAGCAAGAACGTCCTCAGATTAGGAGACCAAAACTGAACACAATATTCCAGGTGGGGCCTCACCAAGACCCTGTGCAACTGCAGTAAGACCTCCCTGCTCCTATACTCAAATCCCCTAGCTATGAAGGCCAACATACCATTTGCCGCCTTCAATGCCTGCTGTACTTGCATGCCAACTTTCAATGACTGATGTACCATGACACCCAGGTCTTGTTGCACCTCCCCCTTTCCTAATCTGCAGTCATTCAGATAATCTGCCTTTGTGTTTTTGCCCCCAAAGTGGATAACCTCACATTTATCCGCATTATACAGCATCTGCCATGCATTTGCCCACTCACCTAACCTGTCCAAGTCACCCTGCAGCCTTTTAGCGTCCTCCTCGCAGCTCACACTGCCACCCAGCTTAGTGTCATCTGCAAACTTGGAGATATTACACTCAATTCCTTCATCTGAATTATTAATGTATATTGTAAATAGCTGGGGTCCCAGCACTGAGCCCTGTGGCACCCCACTAGTCACTGCCTGCCATTCTGAAAAGGACCCGTTTATCCTGACTCTCTGCTTCCTATCTGCCAACCAGTTCTCTATCCACGTCAGTACATTACCCCCAATACTATGTGCTTTAATTTTGCACAACAATCTCTTGTGTGGGACCTTGTCAAAAGCCTTTTGAAAGTCCAAATACACCACATCCACTGGTTCTCCCTTGTCCACTCTACTAGTTACATCCTCAAAAAATTCTAGAAGATTTGTCAAGCATAATTTACCTTTTATAAATCCATGCTGACTTGGACCGATCTTGTCACTGTTTTCCAAATGTGCTGCTATTTCATCTTTAATAATTGATTCCAACATTTTCCACACTACTGATGTCAGGCTAACCAGTCTATGATTACCCGCTTTCTCTCTCCCTCCCTCTTTAAAAAGTGGTGTTACATTAGCTACCCTCCAGTCCATAGGAACTGATCCAGAGTTGATAGACTGTTGGAAAATGATCACCAATGCATCCACTATTTCTCTGGCCACTTCCTTAAGTACTCTGGGGTGCAGTCTCTCAGGCCCTGGGGATTTATCAGCCTTCAATCCCATCAATGTCCCTAAAACAATTTCCCACCTAATAAGGATTTCCTTCAGTTCCTCCTTCTCACTAGACTCTCGGTCCCCTAGTATTTCTGGAAGGTTATTTGTGTCTTCCTTCGTGAAGACAGAACCAAAGTATTTGTTCATCTGGTCTGCCATTTCTTTGTTCCCCATTATAAATTCACCTGAATCTGACTGCAAGGGACCTATGTTTGTCTTCACTAATCTTTTTCTCTTCACATATCTATAGAAGCTTTTGCAGTCGGTTTTCATGTTCCCGGCTAGCTTCCTCTCGTACTCTTATTTTCCCCTTCCTACTTAAACCCTTTGTCCTCCTCCTGCTGAATTCTAAATTTCTCCCAGTCCTCAGGTTTGCTGCTTTTTCTGGCCAATTTCTATGCCTCTTCCTTGGATTTAACACGATCCTTAATTTCCCTTGTTAGCCACGGTTGAGCCACCTTCCCCATTTTATTTTTTACACCTCAAATCGCTGGTGAAATACCACCAGCATTGTCTCCGCAAGATCTTTCAAATCCCCTGGGAAGACAGACGCACCAACGTTAGTGTCCTCGATCAGGCCAACATCTCCAGCATCCATTGTGCGCTCCCCACTGACCCACTGACCACACTCGACCAGCTCCATTGGGCAGGCCACATTGTTCGCATGCCTGTCACAAGACTCCCAAAGCAAGTGCTCTACGAGGAACTCCTGCACAGCAAGCGAGCCCCAGGTGGGCAGAGGAAACGTTTCAAGGACACTTTCAAAGCCGCCTTGATAAAATGCAACATCCCTCCCGGCAGCTGGGAGTCCCTGGCCAAAGACTGCCCTAAGTGGAGGAAAAGCACCTCGAGTCTCGTCGCCGAGAGCATGCAGAAAGCAAGCGCAGGCAGTGGAAGGAGCGTGCGACAAACTAGACTCCCCACCCACCCTTTCCTTCAACGTCTTTCTGTCCCGTCTGTGACAGAGATTGTAATTCCCGCATTGGACTGTACCGTCACCTGAGAACTCACTTTGAGTGGAAGCAAGTCTTCCTCGATTTCGAGGGACTGCCTATGATATAGAATATGACTATACTCAATAGATGCAAGAATTCTATAGATAAATGTTGTGGTTTAGTAGATAACTGCACTTGGTAGTATGGTTCTGAGGCATCTAGACAACATTTTCGCCAATCGCTCGGTGCTAAGTTAGCCAAATACAGTCACGGTGGCACTAAAGTGCTACAGTTGACATTGGTGATTTCAGACTTTGGGGAAGAGGGGAAAGAATTTCCCAGGACTCCTGCATTTTTATCTGTCCAGCGAAGTATCTGCTTGAGGACGGTAGGTGAGAGCACAGGGTTTTCTGATTGGCTGCGATGGGCAACGGCCATCAACGCGCAGAATAGAAACACAGAAATTTACAGCGTAGGAGGAGGCCATTTCAGCCCATCGTGTCTACGCTGGCCGACAAAGAGCCGCACGGCGTTCACAACTGAAAAATGGCTGTGGCTGAGTATTCTCTTTTATTTGTTCATGGGATGTGGGCGTTGCTGGCAAGTCCAGCATTTATTGCCCATCCCTAATTGCCCTTGAGAAGGTGGTGAGTTGCTGCCTTGAACCACTGCAGTCCGTGTGGTGAAGGTACTCGCACAGTGCTGTTACAGAGGTGTCCGACGAATACTACTATCTATAGAATACTATTCTGATGTAAACTTTAGTGAGTGTAGGAGAGGGTAAATCATGATGATTCCCCCAACTGACATTAAACAAAAGTCAAGAACCAGGAATGCACAGCCATGTCTTTTTGAAGTGTATGGCCCTGTACAACAACAGCAACAACTTGTATTTATATACCACCTTTAATGTAGTGAAACGTCCCAAGGCACTTCACAGGAGTATTGAGACAAAGAAATTTGACATCGAGCCATATAAGTAGAAATTGGCGTAGGTGACGCAAAGCTTGTTCAAAGAGGTAGGTTTTACGGAGCATCTTGAAGGAGGAAAGAGGGGTGGAGAGCTTTAAGCAGAGAGTTCCGGAGCTTGGGGCCTAGGCAACAGAAGGCATGGCCACCATTGGTTGGACGATTTATAATCAGGGATGCACAAGAAGGCAGAATTAGAGGAGTTCAGACATCTCGGGCGGGGGGGGGGGGGGGGGGGAGGAGAAAGAGAGGGGGAGAGGAAGAGGTTACATAAGAACATAGAAGTAGGAGCAGGTCATACGGCCCCTCGAGCCTGCTCCGCCGTTTAATACGATCATGGCTGATCCGATCATGGACTCTGATCCACTTCCCTGCCCGCTCTCCATAACCCCTTATTCCCTTACCGGTTAAGAGACAGTGGGTGGAGCTTCCACTTTTGAACAGGAAAGTCCAGGTTAGGAGTGTCTCCCACAAGTTTGCCCCCTGTGGTCAGTGTTCTCAAGGTGTAGAACTTAGGTCAGCTTATATATGGGTTACAATGACAGTTGAATACATACATGTCACTGTCTATCTCTGTCTTAAATGTATTCAATGACCCAGCTTCCACTGCTTTCTGAGGCAGCAAATTCCACAGATTTACAACCCTCAGAGAAGAAATTTCTCCTCATCTCAGTTTTAAATGGGTGGCCCCTTATTCTAAGATTGTGCCGCCTAGTTCTAGTCTCCCCCATCACTGGAAACATCCTCTCTGCATCCACCCTGTCAAGCCCCCTCATAATACACATTTCAATAAGATCACCTCTCATTCTTCTGAATTCCAATGAGTAGAGGCACAACCTTCTCAGCCTTTCCACGTAAGTCAACATCCTCATCTCCGGAATCAACCTAGTGAACCTTCTCTGAACTGCCTCCAAAGCAAGTATATCTTTTCGTAAATATGGAAACCAAAACTGCACGCAGTATCCCAGGTGTGGCCTCACCAATACCCTGTACAACTGTAGCAAGACTTCCTTGCTTTTATACTTCATCCCCTTTGCAATATAGGCCAAGATACCATTGGCCTTCCTGATCACTTGCTGTACCTGCATACTATCCTTTTGTGTTTCATGCACAAGTACCCCCAGGTCCCGCTGTACTGGAGCACTTTGCAATTTTCCTCCATTTAAATAATAACTTTCTAATTGATTTTTTTTCTGACAAAGTGCATAACTTCACACTTTCAGCATAATACTCCATCTGCCAATTTTTTGTCCACTCACTTAGACTGTCTGTCATTTTGCAGATTTTCTGTGTCCTCACACATTGTTTTTCGGCCCATCTTTGTATCGTCAGCAAACTTTGCCACATTACACTCGGTCTCTTCTTCCAAATCGTTAATATAGATTGTAAATAGTTGGGATTCCAGCACTGATCCCTGCAGCACCCCACTAGTTACTGATTGCCAACCCGAGAATGAACCATTTATCCCGACTCTCCGTTTTCTGTTAGTTAGCCAATCCTCTATCCATGCCCTTAAGGGACTGGAGGAGATTACAGAGATAGGGAAGGACGAGGTCATGGAGGGATTTGAAAACCAGGTTGAGAATTTTGAAATCGAGGCGTTGCTTAACCGGAAGTCAATGTAGATCAGCGAGCACAGGTGATGAGTGAGCGGAACTTGGTGTGAGTTAGGACATCGGCAGCCGAGTTTTGGATCACCTCTAGTTTATGTGGGGTCGAATGTGGGAGGCCAGCCAGGAGTGTGTTGGAATAGTCGAGCCTAAAGGTAACAAAGGCATTGATGAGGGCTTCAGCAGCGGATGAACTGAGGCAAGCGAGGAGACAGGCGATGTTACGGAGGTGGAACTAAGCGGTCTTAGTTATGCTGCGAATATGTGGTCGAAAGATCATTTCAGGGTCAAATATGACACTGAGGTTGCGAAGTCTGGTTCAGCCTCGGACAGAAATTAGGGAGAAGGATGGAGTCAGTGGCTAGTGAATGGAGTTTATGACGGGGACCGAAAACAATGGCTTTTGTCTTTCCAATATTCAATTGGAGAAAATTTCTGGTCATCCAGAACTGAATGTTGGGCAAGCAGTCTTGACAATTTGGAGACCGTGGAGGGGTCAAGAGAAGTGGTGGTGAGGTACCATTACCATTAAGTGCATGTAGGGAGCACAAGCTCCCTTGAAGTCTGGATGAAATCTTCCAGTTACACTTCCAGTTAGACTAAAATCCAAGCAGTTGCAACACTTGTTTATTACTAGACGTCACTAAAAGAAAGAAGATATTTATATAGAACATTACAACAGTATTATACGTCAAAAATATTTCATTGGATGTAAAGTGCTTAGAGACGTCTTGAAGTCGTGAAAGGCGCTATATAAATCCAAGTTCTTTTTTTGTCTTTTGGACGTTCAAATTTATTCGCAGCCAATTAATTACTTTTGAACTGTAGCCACTTATTACATGGGCAAGCGTAACAGTCAATTTACCCATAGGTTGCACAAACAGCGAATGAAATATATGACTAAGTTACTCTGTTTTGGTTGAGGGATAAATGTTGGCCAGGCCATTGGTAAATTCCCTGTTCTTCAAATAGTGCCTCTTCGGTTTAATGGCTCATCCTTTTTTTTTTAAAAAAAGCACTTCTGACAATGTAGTGCTCCCTCGGTTCTTCACTGGGTTATGTGCTCGAATTCTGGAGTAGGTCTTGAGTCCATGACCTTCTAGTTCAAAGGCAAGAGTGATATCCTTTTAGCAGATTTAAATTTAGATATTTACATAGCAAATTAAAGCTATCTAGTGATGGGACCTCATAAAGCAAAACAATTTTTTCCCAGTCAATAGGATATCCTGGAATTTTGGAAAAGCAAGCCTGAATGGACTAGGTTGTTTCAGCTTCCAAAATCGTAGGGTGGTTTTTGTGAATGGAATGTAAATTATGTGATGGCGTCGGCCTTGGCTCAGTGGGTAGGACTCTGGCCTCTGAGTCAGAAGTTCGTGGGTTCAAGCCCCACTCAACTTAAGCACATCATGCAGGCTGACCCTTTAGTGCAGTGCTGAGGGAGTACTGCACTGTCAGAGGTGCTGTCTTTCAGAGGTGTTGTTCAACCAAGGCCCCCTCCGCGCTCACAGGTGGATATAAAAAATCCCACGGCACTATTGGAAGAAGGCTAGGCAAGTTCTCCCAGTGTTCTGGAAAATAATTATTTAATCCCTCAACCAATATCGCTTAAAAACATGATCTGGTCATGCATCCCATTGCTATTTGTGGGACCTTGCTGTGCACAAATTGACTGCTGCATTTGCATTGCAGCACTGAGCACTCTTCAAAAGTACTTAATTAGTTGTAAAGCACTTTGGGATGTTCTGAGGTTGTGACAGGTGCTATGGAAATTCAAATCCAAGTCATTAAACTTCAGTTAAAAGACCTCGTTCCAATTGTGTTCGTCACTGTGCTACTGATATTCTGCAGATGCTGTATTTATAATAGTGTAACCACAATATGAGAGAGCGTCTGTTACTATTGGCTTTACATACTGTGTTTTCACTACTTCATAGTAATGGGAGAGGTCTGTTATGGAAGGCAACATTTGGTTTGACTTTTTTTGTAAAAGGAAAACAGGCCTGTGTTCGTTATATTCATGCTGCCACTCGATTTAAAAAAATATATATATATATATGTTTTGGTGTAAATATGATACAGAAGGTTTGACCTGGTGTATGTTTGTTTTGCAATTTAACTTTTTTGGGATTTAAAGTTTTGGAAAGTTATGGAATTTTTCTGAATAATCAGTCCGAAAGAGGTAGAGAAGATTTTACAATTGCCATATTTGATACTGTACCATTCTGTATAAATGGATTAAAAGAAAGACTGAGATTTATACACTGTCGTACCTTTCACGACCACCGGATGTCCCAAAGTGCTTTACAGCCAATGAAATACCTCTGGAGTGTAGTCACTGTTGTAATGTAGGAAACATTAAAACAGTGCCGACATTGTTGCTGTCAAGGGGTGACTATTTTTGGCTACTCTTTCTTCCCACATCCCACCCGCAGCATGAGGACACTCTCCATCTAAAAGCCCAAGTGAGCAGGTAGGCGAGGTGTGCAATGGTGGTTTTGAACTGGCTGATGGCTTGTGAAACACTGGGCTGCAGGCTCTCCTGACCTTGCTGATTTGAGACCAGCTGCCACTTGGTGATCACTCCATTCACCGAGATCGAGACTTTGGTATCCAGGGATTTGGGAAGTGAGCTCTGTATCTTAGCATGGGTTGTTTTTAAAAAAAAGTGTTCCTGGGATGTAGGTACCGCAGGCAAGCACAGCATTTATTGCCCATCCCTAATTGCCCCTTGAAAAGGTGGTGGTGAGCCGCCACCTTGAACCGCTGCAGTCCGTGTGGTGAAGGTGCTCCCACAGTGCTGTTAGGGAGGGAGTTCCAGGATTCTGACCCAGTGATGATGAAGGAACGGCAATATATTTTCAAGTCAGTTTGGTGTATGACTTGGCAGGGAACTTGGAGGTGATGGTGTTCCTTCTAGGTGGGAGAGGTTGAGCGTTTGGGAGGTGCTGTCGAAGAAGCCTTGGCAAGTTGAGTGTGTCTTGTGGATGGTACACACTGCAGCTACGGTGCGCCGGCGTTGGAGGGAGGTAATGTTTAAGGTGGCGGATGGGGTTTTTACACCAGCTTTCTCTGTACCTAAAGATAAAGGCCGAGTTTTCCCCCTTCTGCGCTTGTCGGTTTTTGATTTTTCCACCCATTACCTTCAATAAGCAGAATATTTGTGGCAGGGAAAAATGAAAAACCCAGGCTGTAGAATATAGGTGTACACTCGCATAATGCAAAACTCTGTCAGCAAGTTGTCTAATTTCTCAACATCCTTACTTAAAAAGTCTTTATAGTTTTTAATAACTCTCCTACTAATACAGACACTATCCTTGACGAAACCATAATTTTGATCATACGTAACTTGCAGTTTAATGTCACGTAATATTTTTAAGTTTCTCTTTAGCAACATGTTCCCTTAAATAAAAGAGAGGAAAATGTTGGAAGTACACAGCAGACCTTAGCATCTGGAAGAGACTGGTTAAGATTTTGGGTGGAGACCCTTTGTCAGACCTGGAACATTGAAATGTTATTTTTTAGATGCTGACTGACTTACTGTGTTTCCATAATTTAATGCTTTTATTTCAGATGTCCAGCATTTGCAGTGTTTTCCTGTTTTTAAAAAATGCGTTCTCTTGCCTCTGCTTATTCTTGGCACTCGCTGCATATTTTGGAGGCAGACATCTTGGAATTGCAGAATCACATTTTCGAGACGATTCCTTATGGACAAAGAGCCAGTGTTAATTTAAGATGCTCGGTGGCATCGAGATTAAGTGGAAGGGGTCAGTGATAAACTGTTAATTTTTTAAAAAGCTGATGACTTTACATTTATCAGTTACTGCCCGTTCTGATTCCATGGTGCCGTACTGCTAAGGAAAACAGTGTTACTTTAGATTGGCTGTAGGTTTTGAGTTGTGTGATTAGGAGTTGATTTTAGGATTTCAGCTCGTGTGTCAGTTTAAAGGGGTGTGATTTAAAGGGTCATTGTCATAATTTTTATACCTTTTTGTAGTACTTATTAAAGCGATTGCCTCCAAAATAGGTATTTAACAGTGATGTACAATTTCTGTTACAATTTTGCATGAAATGCTCCTGCTCGAGTTCGGAAACTTGTGAATCCAGAGCTGATTGAGAGGTAAATGGTGTAATTTCTATGCTGAGACGAGTATTTTGCAGCATACTGTGGCCAAATTGTAAAGACATTTAAGCAGATGCTCCACAGCTATATGAAGCAACTGAAATCTTAATTTGCCTGAAATGTACGAGATTGATTCATCTGAGATATATGGAGGATGCATGTCAGAGGGGACAGTAACTATATGAAAAGCAAATCGCAAGCGGTAGAGATGCTCATGTAATGCAACACAAGTTGCATCACCCACGACACAATTGCCATTTGACAAACCACCCGCTTCTCCGTTTCTATCCCATTTAGATTGCATATTTGGTTTCTTGAGGGGCGGGAGAAGTATCATATTTTAAGTTTTTGTCAAATTCGGGCATTATGGAGGTAGTTAGTGGCTTTCTGGATGACTCGCGTTAGGATATTTGGCAAATTGGTAGTCCAGGCGTTGCAATGTGAAGATGTATTCTATATGCTAACATTTGAAGTATTTCTGCTTGTATGTAATTGATGCTTGTATGACTGGTCTCATGATATTTTTTGTTAATGCGATGGATTACTAGAGGGTAAACCACCAGAACAAACACAATGCATAAGAACGTAAGAAACAGGAGCAGGAGTAGGCCATTCGGTCCCTCGAGCCATTCAATAAAATTATGGCTGATCATCCTCAAATCCACTTCCTGCGCTATCCCCATATCCCTTGATTCCCTTAATATACAAATACCTTTCGATCTCAGTCTTGAATATACTCAAGGACTGAGCCTTCATAGCCCTCTGGGGTAGAGAATTCCAAAGATTCATAATCCTTTGAATGAAGACATTTCTTCTCATCTTGGCCGTAAATGGCCGACCTCTTATCCTGAGACTGTGCCCCAGACTCTCCAGTCATGGGAAACAGCCTCTCAGCATCTACCCTGTCCGGCCCTGTAAGGATTGTATATGTTTCACACTGGTGCTTGTTTTGAGATTACATTCTAACCACAGCCAACCTGACCATGAATGTTCTAGCAGTGAATCCTGCTGGTGTATAATTGGGAGAATTAGCTGCAGAGTGTGTACACTAATTGGACAGGAAGCACGATTAAATGATGTGCTGTATGTTGGCATTTTTGTGATGCTGATCTCTGTTCAAAGGATTGGTTGACTGACAACAAACCTGACGTGAATTTTAACGTGGATTTATGCGGCACTGCTTCCAAATTGTGGAATCAAATGCACTTCGGGGTGGGGTTTTTATACCGGTATGAGATTGAGATGCTGGTGAGCCAATAATGCAGTCATCGGCCCCCCTGGTAGGATACCTACTGTTGCCATTGAGGCGCAGTTCTGCATGCATTGCACAAATAATATGTCCAGAAGGTGCCTGCAGAGGTCAGCTCTTGCACACACACAAAACTGTAAATGGGGCTAGCTCCTATCATGCAATTGGATTTCCAGAACTGTGTTCCAGATGCTCAGTGCTGATTTAAAATGGGTGCTCCGTGGGAAGCCTCTTCTCTCTGGTTGAGTCTTTAGCTGTTTTGCTGGTAGCTGGTTATTATTCACTGCATCTGCACCATATAACTGCTATATAGCTGAAAGAGATGTCAGTGAAACATATTGCAGCTGTTTAAAGCTGCATTTCATCTGTTGGAACATAAGAAATAGGAGCAGGAGTAGGCCATTTGGCCCCTCGAGCCTGCTTCACCATTCAATAAGATCATGGCTGATATGATCCTGTCCTCAACTCCACTTCCCAGCCCGCTCCCCATAACCCCTGACTCCCTTATCTTTCAAAAATCTGGCGCTCTCCATCTTAAATACATTCAATGACCCAGCCTCCTCAGCTCTGAGGTAGAGAATTCCAAAGATACACGACCCTCAGAAGAAATTCCTCCTCATTTCCGTTTTAAACGGGCGACCCCTTATTCTGAAACCATACCCCCTAGTTCTCGATTTCTCCATGAGGAGAAACTTCCTCACTGCATCTACCCTGTCAAGCCCCCTCAAAATCTTACATGTTTCAATAAGTCTTCTAAACTCCAATGTGTATAGGCCCAACCTGCTCAACCTTTCTTCATATGACAACCCCTTCAACCTCGTGAATCTTCCCTTAATGGCCTCCAGTGCATGTATTTCCCTCAAATAAGGAGACCAAAACTGTATGCAGTACTCCAGGTGTGCTCTTACCAACCTCCTGTACAGTTGTAGTAAGACTTCCCTACTTTTATACTCCATCCCTCTTGCAATAGTGGCTAACAGTCCATTTGCCTTCCTAATTACTTGCAGTACCTGCTGTTTGAATCCTCTGTACCACCGCTCTGTTCTCTGCTACTGTTTTCCCAAGAATGGTCTTTGTAAGCTGCTTTGAGAGGAGCAACGGGCATCCCTCTATTTGCAGGAGGAGGCATTTCACACTCTTGCTTTTGCACCTCACAACATCAATGAAGGCCCATCCTTCTGCCACCAGCCATGTTTACAGAAACATTTGTAGCTGGAGAGGTCAGGTGAAATCTGTATCAAGGCCTCTGTCACTGACTTGTGCATGCTCTTGAACCAGTCCTGCAAACCGCTCCCAACGAGGACAGCTGACACTCCGTCAATGTGGCCCAGCCGTGACCTTTGTGCTACAGGATTCCAAGCAGCAGCAGAAGATCTCTGACCAAATGTCTGCCCAAAACAATTGCTTCATGGAGGTGATGGGTGCCATGTTTGCTTGCCCCTCGCAGTTCATCAGCATTCCCTTTTCTTGTCTAGTTGGATAGCGCACGTGGCCACATGCGCCATTATCTCCCTTGTTGCCCCTTTCACGAGGGGGTCCACTCATTAATGTGTAGCTGGTCTACAACCATCAGTATTGAATTATGCACATTAATGCCCACCCTCCCTAGACAATTGCTATGATTCATTCATTTTGACAGCAATCAATGGTTTTACTGTTATTTAAAATATGAGAGACTACTGAGGGACCAAGGCTCTAGCTGCTTAGTCCATTGAGAAACCCAAGGCCAGGAGGTGAAGAGCGAATGAGGTGTAGCACCAATCAAAGTTTCAGATAGCTGGAATGCTGCAATACAGTTCAGTTATCCAAAACGATTGCAGCCTGCTATGTTTTACACAGCTTCAGACTTGAAATGGGATCATACCATGCAGCAGGCTACAGAAGATGTGGCATCAACCAATTGCACAACATTACTGTGATCAAAACCTGGAAGGAAAGTCCGCCTAAACAACTGACTAGTTAGCCATAATGATGATACTGTCTAATAGAAGCCACTTTAACTGCAAGACACAATCAAAGCGTGTCATTTCTACACGTGCCCTTTACTTAAACTAAATGAAGCATCATCCCCACTGCCCTCAGCCTTACTATTAAGACCTCCAAATACCATTTCCTACCCAGTGCTTCATCAGCAAAAGAACCACGAGCACACAGTAGTGTTTGAGTTCACGGTTTTTGTGTGATGTAGGTGTGTTCAGAGTGGTGGTCCCCAGTACTTCTGCTTGCCAAATTTTATTGTGGATTCTGCCTTCGGTTCTTCCCACTCTCTTTATTTGCAGGACAGCCTCTGAGAGCAGCAGCAGTTGTCTAACAGCTGCTGCTCCTGACCCTGTCCCCTCTGCATTGCTATGTGCTATGTGGTGTTCTAACACTTGAATGAGATGACTTTACATTATAGTGCGAGGTTAGCTCAATTCACCATTGGCACTTACAGTGCCTGAGGAGCAGGTGCCCATCTCTTTCCCTTCCCCAAGATTCTGCTGCGACTATATTATCAGCTCTTCTATTCCCACTCACATAGCTTTAGTAGGGTGATGTACCAGTTTCAAACTGGCCAGTTGTTCCAATCAAATCTCCCCATAGTCGCTGTCTATCTTTGTCAGTATAAGATTAGGGTTTCCGCCACAGGGCTAATATAGAATCTGTGAATGTAGCTTTGACTTTGCAATGTAGTGCAGCAGGGTATTCCAAGTGTTTTGTCTTTGTGGACTGCATTGATGTGTACCATGGTGACCTGAGACCACAAAGTTTAAATCTATGTTCCTGTTCATTTGCAATAATATCGAGTTGCTGATAATTCAGCTGTGGCTCAGTGAGCAGGATTCTCGCCTCTTGAAGGTTGTGGGTTCCAGGGGTGTCAAATTGTATTGTGGATTCTACCTCCAGTTCTTCCCACTCTTTATTTACAGGACAGTCTGAGAGAACAACAGTTGTCTAACAGTTGCTGCTCCTGAGATCTTAACCCTACCCCTGTCCTCTCTGCATTGCCTGGGTATCAAGTGCTATGTGGTGGTCTAACACTTGTCCATGTTTGGACTGTAATGAGGGCTGGAGTTGAGTGGTCCTGGTGGAATCCAAACTGAGCATCATGGAGCAGATTATTGGTGAGTAAGTGTCGCTTGATAGCACTGTTGACGACATGAGAGTAGACTGATGGGGCGATAATTGGCCGAATTAGATTTGTCTTGCTTTTTTGGACCGTATCTACCTGGACAATTTTCCACTTTGTCGAGTAGTGTTATAGCTATATTGGAACAGCTTGGCTGAAGGCGCGGCTAGTTCTGCAGACTACTATATGTGCGGTAAGTGTGTCCAGCAGTGTCTCCTGACAGACCGCATGACGGCACTGGAGCTGCGGATGGACTCACTCTGGAGCATGCGCGATGCTGAGAATGTTGTGGATAGCACATTTAGTGAGTTGGTCATACCGCAGGTAAAGGGTAAGACAGATAGTGAATGGGTGACCAAGAGACATGGCAAGAGCAGGAAGGTAGTGCAGGAGTCCCCTGCAGTCATCTCCCTCCAAAACAGATATACCGTTTTGGATATTGTTGGGAAGATGACTTGCCAGGGGAAGGCACCAGCAGCCAGGTTTATGGTACCATGGGTGGCTCTGCTGCACAGAAGGGCGAGAAAAAGAGTGGGAGAGCTATAGTGATAGGGGACTCTATTGTAAGGGGAATAGATAGGCGTTTCTGCGGCCGCAACCGAGACTCCAGGATGGTATGTTACCTCCCTGGTGCAAGGGTCAAGGATGTCTCGGAGCGGCTGCAGAGCATTCTGGAGAGGGAGGGTGAACAGCCAGTTGTCGTGGTACATGTAGGTACCACCGATTCATAAGTAAGAAGTGGAAAGAGGTCCTACAAGCTGAATTTAGGGAGCGAGGAGTTAAATTTAAAAAGTAGGACCTCAAAGGTAGTAATCTCTGGATTGCTACCAGTGCCACGTGCTAATCAGAGTAGAGGGAGCAGGATAGTTAGAATAAATATGTGGCTTGAGCAGTGGTGCAAGAGGGATGGATTCAAATTCCTGGGACATTGGAACCAGTTCTGGGGGAAGTGGGACTTGTACTAAAGGGACGGTTTGCACTTGGGCAGGACTAGAACTGATGTCCTAGGGGTAACATTTGCTAATGCAGTTCGGGAGTGTTTAAACTAATATGGCAGGGGGATGGGAACCTATGCAGCGAGACAGGGCAAAGTAATATGGAGTCAGAAACAGATGGTAAAAAGCAATAGTGGAAGGCCGAGTAAACAAAGGCAAGAAACAAAAAGGGCCACACTACATCATAATTCTAAAAGGACAAAGGGTGTTAAAAAAAAACAAGCCTGAAGGCTTTGTGTCTTAATGCAATGAGTATCCGTAATAAAGTGGATGAATTAACTGCAAATAGATGTTAACAGATATGATGTGATTGGGATTACAGAGACGTGGCTCCAGGATGATCAGGGCTGGGAACGCAACATCCAGGGGTATTCAACATTCAGGAAGAATAAAATAAAAGGAAAAGGAGGTGGGGTAGCATTGCTGGTTAAAGAGGATATTAATGCAATAGTTAGGAAGGACATTAGCTTGGATGATGTGGAATCTATATGGGTAGAGCTGCAGAACACCAAAGGGCAAAAAACGTTAGTCGGAGTTGTGTACATACCTCCAAACAGTAGTAGTGATGTTGGGGAGGGCATCAAACAGGAAATTAGGGGTGCATGCAATAAAGGTGCAGCAGTTATCATGGGTGACTTTAATATGCATATAGATTGGACGAACCAAACTGGAAGCATTACGGTGGAGGAGGATTTCCTGGAGTGCATAAGGGATGATTTTCAAGACCAATATGTCGAGGAACCAACTAGGGGGGAGGCCATCTTAGACTGGGTGTGGTGTAATGAGAGGGGATTAATTAGCAATCTCGTTGTGCGAGGCCCCTTGGCGAAGAATGACCATAATATGGTGGAATTCTGCATTAGGATGGAGAATGAAACAGTTAATTCAGAGACCATGGTCCAGAACTTAAAGAAGGGTAACTTTGAAGGTATGAGGCGTGAATTGGCTAGGATAGATTGACGAATGATAGTTAAGGGGTTGACAGTGGATGGACAATGGCAGACATTTAGAGACTGTATGGATGAACTACAACAATTGTACATCCCTGTCTGGCGTAAAAAATAAAAAAGGGAAGGTGGCTCAACCGTGGCTATCAAGGGAAATCGGTGATAGTATAAAAGCCAAGGAAGTGGCATACAAATTGGCCAGAAATAGCAGTGAACCCGGGGACTGGGAGAAATTTAGAACTCAGCAGAGGAGGACAAAGAGTTTGATTAGGGCAGGGAAAATAGAGTACGAGAAGAAGCTTGCAGGGAACATTAAGACGGACTGCCAAAGCTTCTACAGATATGTAAAGAGAAAAAGCTTAGTAAAGACAAACGTAGGTCCCCTGCAGTCAGAATCAGGGGACGTCATAACTGGGAACAAAGGAATGGCAGACCAATTGAACAAGTACTTTGATTCGGTATTCACTAAGGAGGATACAAACAACCTTCCGGATATAAAAGGGGTCAGAGAGGGTCTAGTAAGAAGGAGGAACTGAGGGAAATCCTTATTAGTCGGGAAATTGATGGGATTGAAGGCCGATAAATCCCCAGGGCCTGATGGACTGCATCCCAGAGTACTTAAGGAGGTGGCCTTGGAAATAGCGGATGCATTGACAGTCATTTTCCAACATTCTATTGACTCTGGATCAGTTCCTATGGAGTGGAGGGTAGCCAATGTAGCCCCACTTTTTAAAAAAGGAGGGAGAGAGAAAACAGGGAATTATAGACCGGTCAGCCTGACGTCGGTAGTGGATAGAATGATGGAATCAATTATTAAGGATGTCATAGTGCATTTGGAAAGAGGTGACATGATAGATCCAAGTCAGCATGGATTTGTGAAAGGGAAATCATGCTTGACAAATCTTCTGGAATTTTTTGAGGATGTTTCCAGAAGAGTGGACAAGGGAGAACCAGTTGATGTGGTGTATTTGGACTTTCAGAAGGCTTTCGACAAGGTCCCACACAAGAGATTAATGTGCAAAGTTAAAGCACATTGGGGATAGTGTGCTGATGTGGATTGAGAACTGGTTGGCAGATAGGAAGCAAAGAGTAGGAGTAAATGTATACTTTTCAGAATGGCAGGCAGTGACGAGTGGGGTACCACAAGGTTCTGTGCTGGGGCCCCAGCTGTTTACATTGTACATTAATGATTTAGACGAGGGGATTAAATGTATCTCCAAATTTGCGGATGACACTAAGTTGGGTGGCAGTGTGAGCTGCGAGGAGGATGCTATGAGGCTGCAGAGTGACTTGGATAGGTTAGGTGAGTGGGCAAATGCATGGCAGATGAAGTATAATGTGGATAAATGTGAGGTTATCCACTTTGGTGGTAAAAACAGAGAGACAGACTATTATCTGAATGGTGACAGATTAGGAAAAGTGAAGGTGCAACGAGACCTGGGTGTCATGGTACATCAGTCATTGAAGGTTGGCATGCAGGTACAGCAGGCGGTTAAGAAAGCAAATGGCCTTCGTAGTGAGGGGATTTGAGTACAGGGGCAGGGAGGTGTTGCTACAGTTGTACAGGGCCTTGGTGAGGCCACAGCTGGAGTATTGTGTACAGTTTTGGTCTCCTAACTTGAGGAAAGACGTTCTTGCTATTGAGGGAAGGTTCACCAGACTGATTCCCGGGATGGTGGGCCTGACACATCAAGAAAGACTGGATCGACTGGGCTTGTATTCACTGGAGTTCAGAAGAATGAGAGGGGATCTCATCGAAACGTTTAAAATTCTGATGGGTTTAGACAGGTTAGATGCAGGAACAATGTTCCCAATGTTGGGAAGTCCAGAACCAGGGGTCACAGTCTCGGGATAAGCGGCAAGCCATTTAGGACCAAGCTGAGGAGAAACTTCTTCACCCAGAGAATGGTGAACCTGTGGAATTCTCTTATCACAGAAAGTTGTTGAGGCCAATTCACTAAATATATTCAAAAAGGAGTTAGATGTAGTCCTTACTATTAGGGGGATCAAGGGGTATGGCGAGAAAGCAGGAATGGGGTCCTGAAGTTGCATGTTCAGCCATGAACTCATTGAATGGCGGTGCAGGCTCTTAAGGGCCAAATGGCCTACTCGTGCACCTATTTTCTATGTTTTCAGCACTACAGTCGGGGCCCATAGCCTTTTCTGTATCAAATGACCTCAGCCATTTCTTGATATCACACGGAGTGAATCGAATTGGCTGAAGACTGGATTCTGTGATGGTGGGGACCTCAGCAGGAGGCCGAGATGGATCATCCACTCGGCACTTCTTGCTGAAAGTGGTTGTATATGCTTCAGTCTTGTCTTTTGCACTTGTACGCTGTTGCTCCGTCATCATTGAGAATGGGGATGTTCATGGAGCCGCCGCCTCCCATAAGTTGTTTAATTGTCCACCACCATTCACGACTGGATGTGGCAGGACTGCAGAGCTTTGATCTGATACGTTGTTTGTGGGATCGTTTAGCTTTGTCTAAAACCTCTGCTATTTAGCAAGCATGTCGTCCTGTGTTGCTCTTCTACACTCATTGAACCAGGGTTGGTCTCCTGGCTTGATGATGATGGTAGCATGAGGGATATGCCGGGCCATGAAGTTGCAAATCGTGATGGAATACAATTCTGCTGCTGTTCTGAATCTATCCCATTTAACATGATGTAGGGTGTCCTCAGTGTGAAGACGGGACTTCGTCTCCACAATGTCTGCGGTGGTCAGTCCTGGCAATACTGTCATGGACTGATGCATCTGCGACAGGGAGATTGGTGAGGATGAGGTCAAGTGGGTTTCTCCCCCATCACATTGGCATTCTCGCCACCTGCCACAAGCCCAGTCTGGCAGCTATGTACTCTCACTCGGCCAGCTCGGTCACTCGTGGTCCTACCAAGCCACTCTTGCTGATAGACATTGAAGTCCACCATCCAGAGTACATTCTGTGCCCTTGCTACCCTCAGTGCTTCTTCCAAGTGTAGTCAATATGGAGGCGTACTGATTTATCAGCTGAGGGAGGGCGGAATGTAGCAATTTTACTCTTCTGTTTTAAGCTCTTCGAGAGACCAAATTTGTTTTATTGTCAGAAATTTATCATTCTTATGATGTTGTCCTGAAATTAAAGTTACGAGGTTGAACAGGTTTGCCAAGGGCATGATTATGTATTTAAGCATTTTATTTTGTAAATTGTGAAAAATGATGTATACAATATAGATTTAAGCTGTTGCTGATGTTGGGGCTGAGCCTGTATTCAAGATGTCAGTGCATTGTCGATGATTCCATTTGAAACCACTTTTATATGACTGGGACTTTGGGAGAGTGGTGAACATAAGCAGGAGTAGGCTATACGACCCCTCGAGCCTGCTCCACCATTCAATAAAATTGTGGCTGATCTTCGAACACTTTCCTGCCCGATCGCCACATCCCATTGTGCTTAAATGATAACTTGTGCTTAAATGATAACCTGTGCATTCCAAGTGCTGATCTTTTTACTGTTCTTGTGCTTATTAGAAAGTGGTTTTCGTCTTTTGTACCCCCTCATGCCCACTTTGGGGATCCACAAAAGGTTGGGCCCTGGACCCTTAGAGGCACCAAGTTTCCCTTCATTATCTTGTAATGTGCCATTGGCTGCTGGAGTTCTGTGCACCTGCCAACAGTGCACTATCCATATAGAGCTGCTTGATGGGAACCATTGGAACATTCTGAATTGGACACTTCGTTAATACAATAAATAACAGTTGGTGCAGTATTGATGTATGCCATTTGCTGGCACCAGCATATATATATATATATAGGAAGAAGACTTGCATTTATACAGTGCCTTTCACGACCACCGGACATATCAAAGTGCTTTACAGCCAATGAAGTACTTTAAAAAAATAAAAAAAAGTGTAGTCACTGTTGTAATGTGGGAACACAACACCACTCGCTACCAGCTTTTTGTTCACTTTCACTCTTTAAACTCAAAATTGGGCTCCAAAAATATTGTATTCTTGGGTCAAATGTACTCTTAAATGTTGCCGCAAAAATATTAAAATAATTGGTTGACATCAGATGCCTGTGTCTGGGATCATGTCTGAATTTATTCCTCTAACATCATGCCTATGTAAAGTTGTGTCATGTCTTAATAGTATATACTGATATTTTGCATACACACACCATTTCCATATCTCTGCCAACTGACATATAATGTGGAAATATTGCACTTTATCTGTGAACATTGAGTCAGTCCTGCACACTGTCACAAGAGCGCCACTATTGGGTTTACTGACCGTTCCGTTGATGGATGCACTGTGGTGCAATACTGAGTGATGCAGAGCAGGAATCGGTGTTCTGTGCTGATCTTCGCTGGAAGGGAATTTATGGTTGCTCTCAAATTCTTGGGTTAAGGAGAGGGGAAAAAGTGATCTAAAGTTCTGCCTGCTGACCCCTAGCTTTTGTTCCCTGCTGGAAAGCGCTTGGGTGTAGACATTGGCATTACCTCCCTCAGTTGTATGTAACCTCTAAATATTCAACGTCGAGGCCAACTCGTAGAATCACATCCCAGCAGAAATAATCATCTCCAGAGGGAAGAGGTTTGGAAATGAAAATAAAAAGTACTACTTTTTGCTACCCATAGTCCCTGAAAAGTCCTTATTCGTGTATACCATAAAATTGTACAGAACAGCACAGAAGGAAGCTATTTGGTCCATCGAGTCTGCGTCAGCTCTTTCGTAGAACTATCCCACTCCCCGCTCTTTCCCCAAATCCCTGCAGTTTTTTTCGCATTCAATTAGTTATCCAATTCCCTTTTGAAAGCTACTATTAAGTATGTATCCATTACTCTAATCAGGCAGTGCAATCCAAATCCTAACCAGTCGTGTAAAAAAAAAAAAAAATGTTTTTTCCTCATGTCGCCTCTGGTTCTTTTGCCAATCACCTTAAATCTGTGCCCTCTGGTTATCGACCCTTCAGCCATGGGAAATAGTTTTTCTTTATTTACTCTGCCTACACAAGACCACAAGAAATAGGAGCAGGGGCAGGCCATTTAATAAGATCATAGCTGATCTGATCATGGACTCCGTTCCACTTCCCTGCCAGCTCCCCATAACCCTTTATTCCCTTATTGCTCAAAAATCTGTCTATTTCCGCCTTAAATATATTCATTGATTCAGCCTCCACCGCTCTCTGGGGCAGAGAATTCCACAGATTTACAACCCTCAGAAGAAATTCCTCCTCATCCCAGTTTTAAATGGGCAGCCCCTTATTCTGAGACTGTTTCCCTTAGTTTTAGTTTCCCCTATGAGTGGAAATATCCTCTCTGCATCCACCTTGTTGAGCCCCCTCATTCATTATCTTATATGTTTCGATAAGACCACCTCTCATTCTTCTGAACTCCAATGAGTTTAGACCCAACCTACTCAACCTATCTTCATAAGTCAACCACCTCATCTCTGGAATCAACCTAGTGAACCTTCTCTGATGCACCTCCAATGCAAGTATATCCTTCCTTAAATACGGAGACCAAAACTGCACGCAGTCATCACAGGCAGTCCCTCAAAATCGAGGAAGACTTGCTTCCACTCTAAAAGTGAGTTCTCAGGTGACATTACAGTCTCTGTCACAGGTGGGACAAAAAGACGTTGAAGGAAAGGGTGGGTGGGGAGTCTGGTTTGCCGCACACTCCTTCTGTTACCTGCGCGTGATTTCTGCATGCTCTCGGTGACGAGACTCGAGGTGCTTAGCGCCCTTCCGGATGCACCCCCTCCACTTAGGCTGGTCTTTGGCCAGGGATTCTGTTCACCGCGAGGAACAATGGAGTGTCCTCCTCCATTTCGGTTGCCCCCAAAAGTTTGACTCCATCCTCCGCCTGCTCCCCGACGACATGCAAGCCGTGATCCTGACCAATGGATTCACCACAGACCCAATCCATGTCTGGACCGGGGTCAAGCAGGGCTGCACGCAGTACTCCAGGTGTGGCCTCACCAATACTCTACAATTGTAGCAGGACTTCTCTGCTTTTATGCTCTATCCCCCTTGCAATAAAGGCCAACATTCCATTTGCCTTCCTGATTACTTGCTGTACCTGCTAACTTTTGTGTTTCATGCACAAGGACCCCAGATCCCTCTGTACTGAAGCACTTTGCAATTTTTCTCCATTTTAAATTATAATTTGCTTTTCTATTTTTTCTGTCAAAGTGGATAACCTCACATTTTCTTACATTATACTCCATCTGCCAAATTTTTGCCCACTCACTTAACCTGTCTATATGCCTTTGCAGATTTTTTTGTGTCCTCCTCTCAATTTGCTTTCCCACCCATCTTTGTATCATCAGCAAACTTGGCTACATTACACTCGGTCTCTTCATCCAAGTCATTTATATAGATTGTAAATAGCTGAGGCTCCAGCACCAATCACTGCGGCACCCCACTAGTTACTGTTTGCCAACTGGAAAATAACCCATTTATCCCGACTCTTTGTTTTCTGTTAATTAGCCAATCCTCAATCTGTACTAATATATTACCCCCAACCCCGTGAACCTTTATCTTATGCAGTAAACTTTTATGTGGCACCTTATTAAATGCTTTCTGGAAATCCAAATACACCACATCCACTGGTTCCCCCTTAACCATCCTACTCATTACATCCTCAAAGAACTCCACCAAACTTGTCAAACATGATTTCCCTTTCATAAAACCATGCTGACTCTGCTTGATTGAATCATGCTTTTCCAAATGTCCCGCTACTGCTTCCTTAATAATGGACTCCAGCATTTTCCCAACGACAGATGTCGGCTAACTGGTCTATAATTTCCTGCTTTTTGTCTGCCTCCTTTTTTAAATAGGGGTGTTACATTTGCGGTTTTCCAATCCGCTGGGACCTCCCCAGAATCCAGGGAATTTTGGTAGATTACAACCAATGCATCCACTATCTCTGCAGCCAATTCCTTTAGGACCCTAGGGTGCAAGCCATCAGGTCCAGGGGACTTCTCTGTTTTAGTCCCATTATTTTACCGAATACTACTACTTTAGTGATTCCTCCCTCCCATAGCTCTTCATGGTTTTAAACACCTCTCAAATCTCCTTAGCCTTCTCTACTCTGAGGAGAACAACCCCAGCTTCTCTAGTCTATCCACGTAACTATAATCCTTCATCCCTGGAACCATTCCAGTAAATCTCTCCTGTACCCTCTCCAATACCTTCACGTCCTTCTGTAAAGATTTGGACACCACACTCCAGCTGGGGCGAGCCAGTGCTTTATATAGGTTTAGCATAACTTCCAGCCTTTTGTACTCTATACCTCCATTTATAAAGCCCAGGATTCCATTTGCTTTATTAACTGCTTTGTTAACCTGTCCTGCCATCTTCAATGATTTGTGCACAAACACCCCTAGGTCTCGCTGTTCTTGCACTACCTTTAAACTTGTACCATTTAGTATGTACGGTCTCTCCTCATTCTTCCTACCAAAATGTATCACCTCACACTTTTCTGCGTTGAATTTCATCTGCCGTGTCCGCCCATTCCAGCAGCCTGTTTATGTCCTCGTGAAGTCTATCACTGTCCCCCTCACTGTTTACTCCACTTTCAAGTTTCATGTCATCTGCACATTTTGATATGCCCTGTACTTCCAAGTCGTTAAGGTATATCAAAAACTGCAGTGGTGCTGGTGCTGGTACTGACCCCTGGGGAATACCACTGTCTATCACCTCCAGTCCGAAAAACAGCCATTCACCACAGCTGTTTTCTGTCCTGTAGCTAATTTATACCCCATGCAACTATCTAAAAGAAAAAGTATTCTGATTTGGAGGAAAGCTTTAGACTCGTGGAATGGGGCAGGATTTAATTTAGCCCTATTTTGAATATTATCCCTCAAATAATGGATCGCCAGGAATGAGTACAAGGCTGTAAACTACTTGTGCGTTCAGTTGATGTAAATTGTAAGAGCATATCTCGACTATCTTGCAGCAATCATCAGGCTCCTGAGATCTGATTGTAGTCTTGTGGTAACTTTTTTTTAATGTGTATATGGTGGGGGTGATCACTTTCAGTCTGAGACAGTTTTGGATATCTGCTTGCTTGCCAAAATGTGTACTTGATCCATATTGACATCCACACAACTAAATTAATTATTTCTGATGTCATTGCTGTAGGCTTACTAAAAATAATCTACATTTGATTACTGGAAAAATCCATGACTGCAATAGTGAGTGTACAAGGTGGAAGAAAATCTCTCCACTCTGAATCCTGTTTGTCTCTCTCTCTCTCTCTCTCTCTCTCTCTCTAGTCAAATGTTTGCAGATGGGTAGCAATAAGCATTTGCAATTTCATATTTGTGAAGCTCAATTGGGCCAAAAGTGAACTCCAAATGCTCAGCTTCTGCAGGATAAAGTATTCACACTCAGCATAACTCGGCACAAGCTCTATATGATTCAGCTACCCGCTGCTTTTTACCAATTAAAACATTTACTCATCTGGTGTAGCAGTTAGGGGCACTGATTGGGCTCCGTGGAGGACTGAGGGTGGTGGGTGGGGGGAGGAAATCAACTGGGGTTCCTATCGGCTAATTCATTCGCTTGCACATCAACACCAAGATCATCATCCTTGTTTTCAGACCCCTCCATGGTGTTGCCATACCATATTTGGGCAATCTTCTCCAGCACATGTTCTCCATCTTTTAATTTCCGAGGGTCCCCTCCCGTGGTATAAAAATTCCGCGGCCACCCTGTAACACAACACAAATATTCTTTCTGTATAAACATTAGTTATTACTAGCTCTATTACACCTTGCGTAAAGAAGAATTTATTAAGTCCTAAAATAACACAAGCAAAATGCAGCGGACGCTGGAAATCTGTAATAAAAACAAGAAACCCTGGAAATACTCATCGGGTCAGGCAGTATCTGTTGAGAGAGAAACAATTAACTTTTTCCAGTTCTGATGAAAGGTCATTGACCTGAAATGTTAACTCTGTTTCTCATCCTTATTTTCAAATCCCTCGCCCCTCCCTATCGCTGTAAGCTCCTCCAGCCCCCCCCCCCCCCCCCACCGAGATGTCTGCGCTCCTCTGATTCTGTCCTGAGCATCCCTGATTATAATCGCTCAACCATTGGTGGCCGTGCCTTCTGTTGCCAAGGCCCTTAGGTCTGGAACTCCCTCCCTAAACCTCTCCGCCTCCCTAGACCTCCCTTTTCTCCTTCAATATGCTCCTTAAAACCTACCTCTTTGACCAAGCTGCGCTAATTTCTGCTTATGCGGTTCGGTGTTACATTTGTATCGCCCAATACTCCTGTGAAACGCCTTGGGACTACGTTAAAGGTGCTATATAAATACGCATTGCTGTTGTTGTTTCTCTCTCCACAGATGCTGCCTGACCTGAGTATTTCCAACATTTTCTGTGTTAATCCTAAATTGATGTTGTGCCCATTTGCTGCCCAAGGGCTGCTCCACCCCAGCAACCATTTGCTTAACAGGGAATGAACCAGGAGCAACAGACCCAGTGCTCACTGCAGGCTTGTTTTGTGCACACTCGGTCGGACTGGACCAAAATTCCAGGTCCATGTTCTTCATTTTGGAACGGGCCGTCGCTCTTATTTCGATACCGGCCCCCCCCCCCCCGACCAGGCAGTGAAAGCCAGCGACATGAAATAACACACCAGTAATGGCGGAGGTGGATGGAGCCGGAGAGAAATGGAGAAATAAACAGAGCCCCTCCATTAGGGTCAGCCCATCTGCCCGTCATCTTTTCACCAGGACTATGTAAAGGCAGTTTCTAGTTGTATTCCTGTGTGGAACAAGAGAGGATGGCAGATGTAATGTGGGCCACATTCTCTACATGATAAATCTTTATTTGAAAGTTGCAGCATCCTTGCACTTTGGCCCAGTTTTGTAAATTGATGAGAAGTATGTTGTGCCCTGCAGTGTTTCGTGCCGATAATTTAACAGCTTAAGCTCCTCGTAACTGACTATAACTTAAGAATTGAGAAATATTAATAAGTTGGTCATGCCTATGATAAAATGTAGGCAAGCTTGTCCATTCATTGATGGTTGTAATGTCTGATTTCCTTGATTGTTCTGCAGTTTTGTACATCGGTAGAGAATTTATTTTTCAAGGCTCAAATTAATGTTACTTACCAAATTAATCCTAGCTTTTGTTTTCCAAGTCAGCTTGTCACACCCAAAATTGTTCTTGCATGGCTAGAAGACTAGGTCTCCATTTTCTGAATTGGCCTCCCGGGTGCAACAGATATGGACTAGTTAATTCCAATAAAAATTCAGACACAGATGGTTGGCTGGCTTGTGCACTTTTGGATCACGGTTCAATTTTGGGTCAAGGTGCAATTATACACTAGGGTTGGGGCTGCTGTTTAACAGCCAACGTGTAAATCAAATTCCATTTTAACTGAATGGCATTGCAGGGTTTTTACCAGTGTGATGTGGGTTGTATTTCTCTTAATTCCTTCCATTTTGTAATTAAGGCTACTCCCTGTAGCTTATATCCACTGAATTAGAATCATAGAAATTTATGGCACAGAGGAGGCCATTTGGTCCGTCGTGTTTGTGCTGGCCAAAAGAGTTACCCAGCCCAATCTCTCACCTCCCCACCCAAGTGCTGCAGGCCACAGCACTTCAAGTTCATATCCATTTAAACGTGATGTGGTTTCTGCCCCCTGCCCCCAGGCAGCGAGTTCCAGACTGCAACCATCCTCCAGCCAAAAATAGTTCTCTAATCAAATTAGTCACATTTTATTTTCATTGTGGGATTTCGGGAATTTTTGTTTTAACTGTTTTAGGGATTGTAATTCTATATTTCTATTCCTTTTTGCATGAAACCAGTAAATGGTGCCCCTAGTCAGTATGATGATAGGCTCAGCCTGTTTACTAGGTTGACGGGAACGTTATAGTTCTGGTAGTAGATTGAAATACCTACGAACAAGTCACCAGCGTGGCAGCAAGCAACTTCACATTTGACGGTGAGGCCTGTGATCAAGAATCAACAGTATTGGAGTCAAGTAGAAGCACATAGTCACTTTTCATCATCCAGTCGCAGTTATACTTTTGACTTGATTTAGGATTACTGAGTAGAAACTGGATACTAAAGGAACAGCAGAATTAAGAGTTGCAGCTTTTGAATTTGGCCCTCTAGGCTCAAATTAGTACCACTGGTGACTGGCCCATGACCAATGTCAACATAGCCTGTCTTCACCGAACAATTGTGTGTGTAAGATATAGTTAGTAGCTGCTTTGTTTCTATTTTGCTTTCAGACCAGTGGCCCGTCAGCTGTCGGTCTTGCAACCGTAAAAGGACACTCCTAGGGTATGATTCTACAGATGGCCTTGTTTGAGTATTTGTTTGAAAAATATATTCATATGAGTAGTTTTCCTGAACAAAACTACGATTCAGAAGTTTAAAACAAAATTTAAATTTATCACAAGTTGGCTGGCACGGGCCCACGTTGTTTTTGCCATTTTTCAGGTTAGGTGTTGAAACGTGACTCGTCATCCAATTAAGAACATAAATAGGAATAGGCCATACGACCCCTCGAGCCTTCTCTGCCATTCAGTAAGATCATGGCTGATCTTCCACCTCAACTCCACTTTCCTGTTCAATCCCCATATCTCGTGAATATACTCAACAATTAAGCATCCGCAGCACTTTGGGGTAGAGAATTTCAAAGATTCACAACTCTCTTAATGAAGAAATTCCTCCTCATCTCAGTCTTAAATGGCCTCTTCCTTATCCTGAGATTGTGCCCCCTAGTTCTAGACTCGATCCAGGGGAAACAACCTCAGCATCTACCCTGTCAATCCCCCTCAGAATCTTGTGTCTCAAAGAGATCACCTCTCATTATTCTAAACTCCACAGAGAGTATAGACCCAATCTACTCGATCTCTCCTCGGGACAACCCTTTTATCCCAGGAATCATTCTAGTGAACCTTCATTGCACTGCTCCCAACAAAGCCAGCAATGGCCAGGCTCTGGGGACAGTGACTTGGTGACAACACGCCATTTCTCAGTGCTTGGCTTTGGAAATAGAGCAAAGGTGGCAACTCTGATTTGGCAGTCCAGCCACAAAATAGTACAGGGTACTTGTTTTTTTAAATTACTCTCAGGTACATTTTGCACAGATTGGTAAGCCCATTTGTATGGCTTTATTCTGAAGTATTTCTTTAATCTTGATATTTAAAATTGATTTAAAAAAAAAAAGAAAGTATCTTAGCAACTGGTGTCTTGGTACTGCATCGCCCTGAGTCACAAAGAACATTCTTAGGACTGCACTACAGCTAGCTTTGTGAATAGAACAGCTTGTATTTTGTAGGCCACCACTGTGTATTTTCTGCACAGTGCGGTTTTTGGGTACATTCTTTTAAGGCTGAAATAACAGAGAAAGCCATTGTCCTCAATTAGGTGATGCGTTAACTGGAAAGGTGGAAAATACTTCCCCAGCTGCCAAAGCATACGAGATAAGACTAAGTGTGTGAACATTTTTAAATGCTGCAAAGATTTTCAGTATTCAAAGGTTAATCTGTAGAAGGCACCTTTCCAATGTATGCTAGAATTTCCATAGCAACGCTTTAGAGATGGCAGCATTTGGACGCTCTACTGTTATCTGCATAGAAATGTCTAGAATATGATTTTTGTGCGTGTTTCTATCGCCATCATTTTTTCTTGAGGTTGATGTTTAAACAGTAATAAAGCAATATGCAGATACGGAAGGTCTCCATTTGAAGAAGTACAGAGTGGCAAATAATTAACTACTCTAGCTTTGTTTCAATGAAACAATTTTATACGGTGTGCAGGAACAGACCTGGAGGTTCAGATACGCAAAACTTTGAAGGTGGCAGGGCAAGTTGATAAGGCTGTTTTTAAAAAAAAAAAGTGCATTGGGTATTTGGCTTAATGGAGCCATGAAGTTGTGCCTAAACCTTTTATAAATGACTGGTTAGCTGTTACCCAGAGTATTGTGTCCAATTCTGGGCAGCACACTTTAGGAAGGATGTGGAGGCCTTGGAGAAGTTGCAGAGGAGATTTACTGGATGAGTAACTTCAGTTATATGGAGACTACAGAAGCTGGTATTGTTCTTGGAGCAGAGAAGGTTGAAGGCAGATTTAATGGAGGTGTTCAAAATTATGAGGGACTTTGGTAGAGTAAATTGCAAGAATCTGTTTCCACTGGCGGGAGGGTCAGTAACCAGAGGACACAGATTAGCAAAAGATGCAGGGGTGGGGGAGGTGAAGACAATTTTTTGCGTATAGTGCGTTGTGTTCTGAAATGTAGATTCAGTAATAACATTCAAAAAGGAATTGGATATATACTTGAAAAGGGAAAATTTGCAGGGTTATGGAGAAAGAGCAAGGGAGTGGGACTATATGGATAACTCTGTCAAAGTACGGCACAGACACGATGGGCTGTGAACGGCCTCCTATGCTGTATGATTTTAGGATTCCAATACCTATTATTTGTCTCTCTTTCTTTCTGATGGCGGTTCCCATCTCCCCTACTCTTACCCCATCCCCAGCTTCTAGCATGGTGCTCAAATAATGTCACTGGGCGAAGACTGTACTCCAGCACCAAGTATTTGAATTGTTTTTTTACATTCTTAATTGTGCGCTGATCTATTGGAATTCCAAAGATTGAATTTCTTATCGATCCACCAGTCAGTTATTCTGCACAGAGTCTCAAAAGTTTCCTACTATTTAATTAATATCCTGCCCAGGCTTGACGTATTTTTTTTATTTGTTGATCTTACAAAGCATGTTTTTTAGAAACCCAAATTGTTCTGATCCAAGAACTGTGGAAACCAAAATTCTATTTCCATTATTTGAATATGGTGTGACATCTTGAAGCAATGACTTAAAACAAAGTTGAGACAGTGTAAGTTTCAAAAGAAAGTAACTTATTTCGTAACTTTTGGGGTATGAATTGTATATTTGCTGTTGCAGGTGGGGCTGAGTTCCAGTTTCTCAGACCATTGTGACATTCACTTTCTGTAATTTATGGTGAAATGCCTTATAATGCAGTTTGGATAAAATCATCCAACAGTCAGTATTTTTAATTTAACTATACATTAAAGGTTAGCTTTGCACAACCTCTACTTTAAAAAAAAAATTGTTCACGGGATGTGGGTGTCGCTGGCAAGGCCGGTGTTTATTGCCCATCCCTAATTGCCCCTTGAGAAGGTGGTGGTGAGCCGCTGCCTTGAACCGCTGCAGTCTGTGTGGTGAAGGTGCTGTTAGGGAGGGAGTCCCAGGATTTTGACCCAGCGACGATGAAGGAACGGCGATATCTTTCCAAGTCAGGATGGTGTGTGACTTGGAGCTGATGTTCCCGTGCGCCTGCTACCCCTGGTCGAGGTCGTGGCTTTGGGAGGCACTGTGTCCTTGTGGTCTCCCCTCTCTTGCAGTCATTTTTCATTGGCCTAAATTATGTAGTATTGAATGCAATGTGAGATTTCCTCCATAAGAATCACCCACATACTCTATATTAAAGCCATGTCTTGTATTGTATTACACTATTTTAGTTGGGACTCGGGTTTCGAACTCGTGCCACCAGACACTAATTGATATTGTTTTGAGCATATTAAATGGTTTTATAGCAGTTAAAGTATTTAATACTTCCAGCAAATTGAAAGTGCACATCAACAAAGTTCAAGAGAGTTGGAACTTTTTCAATAAGGCACCGAACAGGCAACTGCATTAAATGCAAGTGTACGGCAGCCAGTTAGTCCAGTCCTGTGGGTTGCACTGTATCCATAATCCTGTCACTCCGATTTTTACCTGTTTCCTTTATTTCACTGAGTGCTTTGAAATGTTGCAGCTTGTTTTTCTATCGATATTGGAGTAGTTTTAGGTATTTGAGTCTTTTGGAATGGAAAGAAAATGTGCATCAATGAGTTAACTCTTTTTTGGGGGCATGTGTTTGATTTTGTCAACATGGTATTTATCACATTTTGTGCTCTTTTTGACAGTGGAAACGAGTGGTCTAAGAGAGACCCTTCCCACTCCGTTGATTGTCAAAACCGAAGCTAATTGCCTGCCCCCAGCTGCTAAACCACTCGACATCTGCTTCTGAACTCGCCTCCGGCCTCCTCCAATTAGACATGGCAGGACCCGTGCCAAGCAGGGCCAGAGTTTACACTGATGTAAACACACACAAACCAAGAGAATACTGGGATTACGAATCTCATGTGGTGGAATGGGGGTAAGTTCTTCAGATGGTTTTGTTTGAATATCCAGCAACAAATGCATTTATATAGCGTCTTTCGCGACCACGGAATATCCCAAAATGCATCACAGCCAATAGATTATGTTAGTGTAGTCATTGTTGTTTTACAGGTAAATGTACAACCAATTTGCGCACAATAAGGTTCTACAAGCAGCATAGAAAATAGGTGCAGGAGTAAGCCATTCGGCCCTTCGAGCCTGCACCACCATTCAATATGATCATGGCTGATCATGCAACTTCAGTACCCCATTCCTGCTTTCTCTCCATACCCCTTGATCCCTTTAACCGTAAGGGCCCCATCTAACTCCCTTTTGAATATATCTAACGAACTGGCCTCAACAACTTTCTGTGGTAGAGAATTCCACAGGTTCACAATTCTGAGTGAAGAAGTTTCTCCTCATCTCGGTCCTAAATGGCTTTACCCCTTATCCTTAGACTGTGACCTCTGGTTCTGGACTTCCCCCACAACGGGAACATTCTTCCTGCATCTAACCTGTCCAATCCCGTCAGAATTTTATATGTTTTTATGAGGTCCCCTCTCATTCTTCTAAATTCCAGTGAATATAAGCCTAGTCGATCCAGTCTTTCTTCATGTGTCAGTCCTGCCATCCCAGGAATCAGTCTGGTGAACCTTCGCTGCACTCCCTCAATAGCAAGAATGTCCTTCCTCAGATTAGGAGACTAAAACTGCACACAATATTCAAGGTGCGGTCTCACCAAGGCCCTGTACAACTGCAGTAAGACCTCCTTGCTCCTATACTCAAATCCCCTAGCTATGAAGGCCAACATGCTATTTGCCGCCTTCACTGCCTGCTGTACTTGCATGCCAACTTTGAATGACTGATGTGCTATGACATCCAGGTTTCGTTGCATCTCCCCTTTTCCTAATCTGTCACCATATCGATAATATTCTGCCTTCCTGCTTTTGCAACCAAAGTGGATAACCTCACATTTATCTACATTATACTGCATCTGCCATGCATTTGCCCACCCGCTTAACCTGTCCAAGTCACCCTGCAGCCTCTTAGCATCCTTCTCACAACTCACCCAACTTAGTGTCATCTGCAAACTTGGAAATATTACATTCAATTCCTTCGTGTAAATCATTAATGTACATTGTAAATAGCTGGGATCCCAGCACTGAACCTTGTGGTACCCCACTAGTCACTGCCTGCCATTCTGAAAAGGACCCGTTTATTCCTACTCTTTGCTTCCTGAGATGAATGACCAGATAATCTGTTTTGGTGGCGCAGGTTGAGTGAATTAATATTGGCCAGGCCACTAGGAGAACTCCCTGCTCCTTGAGTGCTGTGGGATCATTCAGGTCCACCTGAACAGGCTATGTAACTTCTCATCTGAAGCAGGGCACCTCAGATGATGCAGCACTCCCTCAGTTCTGCATTGTAGTGTAAGCCTAGACTTTGTGTTCAAGTCCTGGAGTGTGGCTGGAACCCACAACCGTCCGACTCAGACATCAGAGCGCCGACTACTAACCGCTGAGCAAATTAACACTTGCCACATTAATCTTGGAGCCCAGTTGTTAAGATTTTTTTTCTTTTTCCCCCCCCCCCCCCCCTCTCCTCCCGAGGGCATTTACTTTTTGCTGAGGTATGTTTCCACAGGTGTTAGAACATGTGCTTCACAATGTGTTGCAGTTGGAGTATTTGAAATGCTTCAGAAACTTGGAAGTTTACTTCGAGAACTGTCAAAGAATAAATATGATTTATAAAGCAGCCTTGTTCCATACATGTTTTCGCTTTGGAGAATTTGGTGTAGTCTGTTCTGTTGCAATAAATTGAAATGTTAATTGAATTGATAAATGTCTCTTTTTGTAATGTGGCTAAATTTTATAGTTGCTCCTTCATACTTTTTGTTATTTGATACCACACTTTACAAAGGATTCATCAAATAAATACTCCACATAATCAACATTAAAATGTCTTATTTTGGCTTGGCAGCTGAGTTTTATCATGGGTTAGATGTAGCTGTATTTTGTTCAATTCCTTCTCCTTCACAATTTGCATGTTGGCATTATTTTAGTAAAATTTCAGTAGATCAAATGTCATTGGACCCTTGTCAGACTAGTTATCTGCAGATGTTAAGGTGCACTTGTTAACAGCAATCAGCAAAAATAGGCTAACTACTTGCTTGCAGCAAAGTGAGTGCACTTTGCACCGTGTTCCTGAACTAGACTGGAAGTGAATTCCCTTCTGCATCTAAATGAATGAATAACTGCAGTAGTGTGTGGCACTTGGCCTGCAGCTGGGAATGTAACCGGCTGTTCCCAGAACAGGACTCTGAGCTATTCTGGAAGGTTTTAACCTCCTTACAGTTTCCTGAATTAATATAGACCTTGTGTTTACTGTTCTTGGATGGTGATTTGGATGAGAATTTGTTTGGTGGTGCCTTTAATTACTTTTGGTTCTACATGTGTCAGATTTGTTGTTGTGGCTTATTCTATCTAGTTTTCAGGCATTGCCATCATCTACTGAGCACCTTTTGAATTATGTTGTGCACTGCCAGCCACCTTTATCCGACGTCCAATTTGATTTTTCTTGAAGTGAATGCATGAGTGGTAAAATTGTACTGCTCCTAAACCATGGTCCTGAGAGAGTTTTTGGTGTCTGCAATGCTATTTTAGGTTTTTCTCTCTCTCATTTTTTTGTTTAAGTAACCATTGTCTGCTTAAAGGTGAATCAGCTGTCATTTTGGGGCTCAATTTTGCCCAAGTCCATTTTCTGGCGTATTGCCAGAGTTACGCCGGGTTTTTAGGTCCAGAAATGTGCCAGAAAAACGTGTCCAAACTTTCCCCGATATTTATACTGCAATCCGGAGCCACAAAGCATGGCCAGTCGCCTCGGGGAGGGTGGAGCCTGCTGTCTGCGCCGAAAAATGCAGCCGGGCCTTCTGCGCATGCGCGAGAGAAAAACTTGCGTTTTTGGCGTTGCTGCAATGGACACGCATGTGCAGTACAGCTCCGAGTTGGCAATTGAGATGCCTCCAGACCGGGACCGGGATCTCGAGGGCACTGCAGCTTAAGGTAAGTGCGCTTTTAAAAATTTCTATTCTACAGGGTTTACAGAGAAGTGCTCCCTCCCCCGCGGACCCTGACCCCGAGTGCCTTCCTGGTCCGCTCTGCTCCCCGCCCTTAGCCCAAGCCAGTAAATCGGAGGCCGTTCGGCCTGGGCTAGGGATGGGAAGCGGAGTGGACTGGGAAGGCACTAGGGGCCAGGAGGAGGTTGGCGGGGGAGAGAGTGGACGGACCGGCAAGCCCTTCGGCCTGGGCTAGGGGTGGAGAGTGGAGCAGAGTGGACTGGGAAGGCACTCTGGGCCAGGAGAGGCAACCCAAAAATGGCATCTCACCTATTGACTTGTATTGAATGGCGTGAAGTTCCTGTGTTAACATTGTAGATGCAGACTAAACTCACCACAAAATGTTAGGGTTTGTCCATTATAGTCTTGAGTATCCTTTTAACGGTGTGGTAAGTCTTAATTACTGCACAACAACCACTCTGGCTGACGTGCTTGCCAGTCAGTCTGCTCCGCTCCGCTTCCTGCCCTAGCCCAGGCCGAATGGCCTCGATTTACTTACCTGCGCCAATTTCTTTAACTCACCACAAGGGTTTTCTCGAGAGGCCACATACACTGGCCTAAGCAGAAATGGAGTAACTATCAGCTGGCCAAAGTTCACCTAAATGGCCAGAATTGGCGTAGGTGGCTGGTTACGCCCTCTTTGGATGAAAAAAAAACATACCTAAAAAAAGTAACGAAATGAATTACGCTGATGCACATTGATTGATTGGGGAAGTATGGATTTTTAAGTTGGGCCAGAAAAAGCAGCCTGCTCCAAAAAAATGGCCGAAATCACTGGGGAAAATTGAGCCCTTTGTCGCTTTTCTCTGCTATTCTCATGTGGCCTGCCTATCTCTTCCCTTACAGTCACTGTCTCCTGATGTCTTTCCATCTAAGAAAGAAAGACTTGGATTTATATAGCGCCTTTCACGACCACCGAACATCTCAAAGCGGTTTGCAGCCAATGAAGTACTTTTTAACGTGTAGTCACTGTTGTAATGTAGGAAACTCAGCAGCCAATGGGCACACAGCAAGCTCCCACACACAGCAATGTGATAATGACCAGATAATCTGTTCTTGTTATGTTGATTGAGGGATAAATATTGGCCAGGACACTGGGGTAACTTCCCTGCTCTTCAAAATAGTGCCGTGGGATCTTTTATGCCCACCTGAGCAGGAAGACGGGGCCTCGGTTTAATGTCTCACCTGAAAAACAGCACTTCCGACAGTGCAGCACTCCCTTGCACTGCACTGGAGTGTCAGCCTCGATTTTATGTGCCCTGGAGTGGGACTTGAACTCTCAACCTTCTGACTCCGAGGCGAGTGTGCTACCCACTGAGCCACAGCTCACACTGACATCTACCTGACCGTGCAAGCTTCCAGCTTCTTTATACATTTCAGTATTGTCACATTTCAACAACCAAGCTCCAACTGAGAGAGAAACCCATGTGGCCCCTTCACGTAACATCACAGCATGTTATCCCATTATGGGCTCTGGATGCTATTAGGTCTGCACATAATTGGTGCAAATATCAATTTTATAAGCATTTAAAAAAACATATAAAATAGCCCCCCAAAATTAGAATGTAGAACAAGGTTAGTACCTGTGGATGGCCAAAAAACAAAACATTTCCATGTTGGGCATTTTTGTAATCATTGCTGGGATGTGGGCATCACTGGCAAAGCCAGCATTTATTGCCCATTCCTAATTGCCCTTGCGAAGGTGGTGGTGAGCTGCCTTCTTTAACTGCTGGTGAAGGTACTCCCACAGTGCTGTTAGGGAGGGAGTTCCAGGATTTTGACCCAACGGCGATATATTTCCTAGTCAGGATGGCGTGTGACTGGGAGGGGAACTTGCAGGTGATGCTGTTCCCATGCGCCTGCTGCCCTTGTCCTTCTAGGTGGTAGAAGTCGCGGGTTTGGGAGGTGCTGCCGAAGAAGCCTTGGCGAGTTGCAGATCATTTTGTGGATGGTACACACTGCAGCCATGGTGTGCCGGTGGTGGATGGGGTGCCAATCAAGCAGGCTGCTTTGTCCTGGATGGTGTCAAGCTTCTTGAGTGTTGTTGGAGCTGCACTAATCCAGGCAAGTGGAGAATATTCCATCACATTCCTGACTTGTGCAATTCATTGCTGTGGTGTCCCTGCACCTTGCTACAAATTCACACGAGGCATGTATTGCAGACACGGCCACTCTGTGACCTTAACCTTTATTCCCAAGACCAAGGAGTACTGACCTTAGGTGGGACCTCCCCTTTTATACCTGGAAACCCAGGTGAGGAGTGTCTCCCACAAGTTCAGCCTCTGTGGTCAGGGTGTGCATTTCTAGGGTACAAGTACAGTGTACAGGAGTTGCATGAAGGTTACAGTTACATGAAGATTACCGTTGCATGATGGTTACATACATGACATCACCTTTGCATCTTTTTGTGTCAAAGGTTAAGTCTTTCAGGTGGGCGATGCTCTCGTGGAGCGCCGCAGTTGTGGCTCTGGTGGCTGAGCCTTGGCATGCGTCTCTGTCACCTGAGGTGATTCCGGGCTGGCCGCAGGGACTGTGCATGCTGTGGACTGTCCTTGTTGCTCGTCCACTGGCAGTGGTGTGGGTGACATCTCATGCTCTTCGTCAGGTTCCTCCGTGCCAATACTGAACCTTTTCTTTACTTGGTCCAAGTGTTTGCGACATATCCGCCCATTGTTTAGTCTGACCGCTATGACCCTATTCTCCTCTTTGCCAATTACAGTGCCCTCAAGCAACTTGGGCCCCTAAGCATGGTTAAGAACAATTACCGGGTCATCCATTTCTATACACCTCCCCCTTGAGTTTCGATCATGGAACTTGGTTTGGGACTGGCGCTTGCCCTCAACAATGTCTGCCAGGACTGGGTGGATGAGGGACAGCCGCGTTTTAAGCGTGCGTTTCATGAGTAGTTCCGTTGGCGGGACTCCCGTGAGCGAGTGCGGGCGGGACTTGTAGGCCAGCAGGAGACACGATAGGCGGTACTGAAGGGAGGGTCCTTGGATGCGTAGCATGCCCTGTTTTATGACTTGGACCGCACGTTCCGCCTGGCCATTGGAAGCCGGCTTGAACGGCGCTGTCCGGACGTGTTTGATACCATTGCCCGACATGAACTCCTGGAATTCATGGCTGGTGAGATTGTCACTGACCAGGATGTCCGGCAAGCCGTGGGTTGCAAAAACTGTACGCAGACTCTCCACGGTGATGGATGTTGTGCACGAGTTTAATATGATGCACTCGCTCCATTTCGACTATGCATTGACAACGATCTGGAACATTTCCCCCATGAACGGGCCCGCATAGTCTTCATGACCATGGCCTGGTGGGCCAAGGCCACGGGCTGAGTGAGGCCTCCCTGGGGGCATTGCCCAGCTGGGCAAACGTCGTGTACCTGCGAACCCAGTGTTCCAGGTCTGAGTCAATCCCCGGCCACCATACATGTGACCGGGCAATGGCCTTCATTAACACGATGCCAGGCTGCTCGCTGTGGAGTTCCCTGATGAACGCTTCCCTTCCTTTCTGAGGCATGACTACCCGGCTGCCCCATAGCAGGCAGTCGGCTTGGATGGAGAGCTCATCCATCCATCCATCTCTGAAACGGTCTGACCTCCTCGGTGCACGCCCTGTGTGTGGGTGCCCAATCCCCAGTCAGGACACATTTCTTTATCATGAATAGGGGGGGGTGTCTCTGTTGGTCCAGAGTTTGATCTGGCGGGCTGTGATGGGGGAGCCTGCGGTGTCAAAAGCCTCAACGGCCATGACCATCTCAGTACTCTGCACCGACGCCCCCTCGTGGTGGCCAGTGGGAGCCTGCTGAGTGCGTCAGCGCAATCTTCGGTGCCTGGCCGGTGCCGTATGGTGTAGTCATATGCAGCCAGCGTGAGGGCCCATCACTGTATGCGAGCTGACGCATTGGGATTGACAGCCTTGCTGTCGGACAACAGGGATGTTAACGGCTTGTGGTCTGTCTCTAGCTCGAACCGTCTACCGAAAAGGTACTGGTGCATCTTTTTCACACCGTAAACACAAGCGAGTGCTTCCTTTTGAACCATGCCATATCCACGCTCTGCCTGGAAGAGTGACCTGGAGGCGTAAGCCACTGGTTGGAGTCGGCCGTCATCATTACCCTGCTGCAACACGCACCCAACCCTGTAGGATGATGCATCACACGTTAAAACCAGTTTTTTTTTACAAGGGTCATACAAAGTCAACAGTTTGTTAGAACACAGCAGGTTCCTCGCCTTATTGAAAGCTCGTTCTTGACAGTTCCCCCAAAGCCATTCACAACCTTTATGCAGGAGCATGTGTAACGGCTCCAACAATGTGCTTCAGTTCGGCAGAAAGTTCCTGAAATAGTTCAAAAGTCCCAAGAATGATCGCAACTCCGACGTGTTGCCGGGCCTGGGTGCCCGGCGGATCGCCTCCGTTTTTGATTCAGTGGGCCGGATCCCGTCTGCGGCAACCCTCCTGCCCAAAAACTCGACCTCTGGGGCCAAAAACACACACTTGGGCTTTTTCAACCGCAAACCTACCCGGTCCAGTCGGCATAGCACCTCCTCCAGGTTGTGGAGGTGTTCTTCGGTGTCTCAACCCGTTATAAGGATGTCGTCTTGGAAAACGATTGTTCCAGGAATGAGTTTGAGCAAGCTTTCCATGTTTCTCTGAAAGATGGCTGCCGCCGAACGAATGCCAAACGGACACCTGTTGTAGATAAATAATCCCTTGTGCGTCGTGATGGTGGTCAGAAGCTTGGATTCTTCAGCCAGTTCCCGAGTCCTGTAGGCCTAAGTGAAGTCCAGCTTCGTGAACAGCTTGACACCTGCCAGCGTGGCAAAAAGGTCCTCCGCTCTCGGGAGCGGGTATTGGTCTTGCAGCGACACTCGGTTGATGGTGGCTTTGTAGTTGTCACAAATCCTGACTGAGCCATCTGCTTTAAGGACAGGAACGATGGGACTTGCCCAGTCACTAAATTCAACGGCCAAAATTATGCCCTCTCTGAGCAGCCTGTCCAATTCACTTTCAATGTTCTCACGCATCGCATACGGCACCGCTCTGGCTTCGTGGTGCACTGGTCTGGCGTCCGGAGTGATGCGTATCACTACTTTAGTGCCCTTGAACGTTCCGACACCGGGTTGAAACAGTGACCCGAATTTTTGTAGGACCTGTGAGCATGAACTCCGCTCCACAGATGAAATGGCGTGCACATTCCCTCCCCCCCCCCCCCCCATTTCCAATTAATCTCAGCTAGCCAACTCCTCCCGAAGAGCGTGGGGCCATTTCCCGGGACGATCCAGAGTGGCAGCTGGTTCTGTGATCCATAATGTGTTATCACCAAGTTTGCATTGCCCAGCACTGGGATGATCTCTTTGGTGTATGTCCGTAGCTGCGTCTCAATGCATTCCAGTTTGGGCCTGCTAGCTCTGACTGGCCATAGTCTCTCAAATTGTTGGGTGCTCATAAGTGACTGGCTAGCTCCCGTATCCAGCTCCATGTGCACCCGGGATGCCATTCAATAAAACTTTTATCATCATGGGTGGCGTTTTAGTGTATGAGCTGTGGACGTCAGCCACATGAACCCGCTGAACTTCAGCATCCATGGCTTTTCCCCAGGCATCATCCTGCATTGCAGACCCCTCGTCTGGTTCCTCTGTCTCGCAGATTAGCCTCGCTAGAGCCTTTTTGCACATCCTGGCAAAGTGTCCACTGAAGTTTCAAATCCTACAGGTATATTGCTGGAACCTGCAGCTTTTCACAGTATGTCTACCTCCGCACCTCCAGCATGAGCTGAAATTGTTAACAAAGGGACTGTTACTAGGCATTCCTCTCTGACTGCCCATTTGGTTGTTTCTAAGCACTCTGATGGTGGGTGTTAATGGCCCCATCGCGGGACGCATTGTTCCTCGAGATGGCGTGAATTGCCGATCCCCTTTCCATTGTCCTTGTTGCGGGCCCACCCTAGAGCCTGTTGCTGCCTGGGCGGTTTCGAAATGCCCCTGCCTGCCTGCGGGGTCCTGAGCCGCGTTCACCATGTTAACTCCCTGGTCTGTCGCCACGTTGGGACCAGGGCTGCGCGCGTAAATTAGCTTGGTCTCCTCTTCCCCTGCCATGAAGGTCTGAGCTATCAACGTCGCCCCTTCTAAAGTCAAGTCCTTGGTCTTTGAGCTTCCTGAAAATCCCGGCATGATTAATGCCCTCAATGAAGAAATCCCTTAACATCTCCCCCCTCCAGGCGTCTGTGAACTTAGAGACTGGCCAAGCGCCGCAGGTCCGCAACGAAGTCCGAGATGTTTTGTCCCTCCCGACGCCGGTGTGTGTAGAACCGGTGCCGGGCCATGTGTACGCTACTCGCCGGCTTGAGATGCTCACTGATCAGCTGGCTGGGCTCTTTAAAGGACTTGTCCGCAGCTGGTCAGTAGATGCGCCCTCCACTTGTCAACTGCTGTGGCTCCCAGCCAGTCCTTTGTGACAAAGCTCTGCTGGAGTCTTTCCACAAAGTCGTCCTAGTCTTCGCCCACACAGTAACATTCCTCTGTGCTACCGGTGGCCGTCCTCGTGGTTTGGTGATTCCCGTTTCTCGTCGCCAAATGTGATGTCCCTGCACCTTACTACAAATTCACACGAGGCATGTATTGCAGACACAGTCACTCTGTGACCTTAACCTTTATTCCCAGGACCAACGAGTGCTGACCCTGGGTGGGACCTCCCCTTTTATACCTGGAAACCCAGGTGAGGAGTGTCGCCTACAAGTTCACCCCCTGTGGTCAGGGTGTGCATTTCTAGGGTATAAGTACAGTGTACAGGAGTTGCATGAAGGTTACGGTTACATGAAGATTACCGTTGCTTGATGCTTACATACATGACAATTGCCTCCTGCAGCACTTAGTTGTATGCTCTATAATGCATAAAACTGGGTAATGAAGCTTTGCTTTCTGCATCCATAATTTCATCAGTGCTAGTTTGTAACATTCAGTTCCAAGTTGTAAAAATATGTATTCTGGCTGTTGTGTTCCCTAACTTGCACATAGTATCCTGTCTTGGTCAATTTGTTGGGGAGGGAGCAGCAGAGTGGGAAAATTGCAGGGACAAGTCCATCATTACCACTAACCTCCTCTGACCATCAGTGTGGCTCATTTGATGGCACTCACACCTGAGTCGGATGGTTGTGGTTTTGAGCCCCAACTTAGTATTTGTGCATATAATCTAGATTTGCAAAGTGTTCCTGAACTTGACTAGAAGTTAATTCCCTCCTGCATCTAAATGCATGAATAATTGCAGTAGTGTGTGGCACTTGGCCTGCAGCTGGGAATGTAACCGGCTGTTACCATATAATCTAGGTTGATACTTCAGTATCGTACTGAGGGAATATTGCATTGTCAGCGATGCTGTTTTTCAGATGAGACATTAAACCAATTCCTGTCTACCTGTTGATGTGACTTAAACAAAATCCCATCATGCTATTTGAAGGAGTAAACCTAGTGCCCTCAAACATCTGGTTGTCTGTCTATCTCACTGTTTGTTGTGGGATCTTGCTATGAGGAAATTGATTACTGCTGTTGGGCAATCATTGTTCAAAAGGATTTCATTGGATGTGGAGCACTTTGGGGCATCTGGAGAACACCACAAGCTGTTGTACCAATGCAAGCTTGTTCTTTCTTGATGGGTGACTGAAGTGATTGCCAGCCATTTTGTTCATGAATAGTACACACGGATGTAAAATAGGGGCTTAAAAAGTGTTCAAGCATTGGTAATTGGCTTATCTTGAGGAACATTTGCAGGGATCATTTTTGCTCTCGTTTAAAAACAGTTTCCTTTTTGCATCTTCAACATGTATATATTTTCCAGCTAACAAACATGGAAACAACCCTGGGGCTTTCAGTTGCTGAATAATAAAGAGCCACATTAATAATAAAGAGATGAAAAAATGATGATTTACAAGAGTTTTCTTCCACCAAATTAAAATAAATCAGGTGTTCCTTTTAATTTTGGGCTGAATATACTGCAGTGTTCCAGCAAGTTAATTTACATATTGCTTATCAATCCAGAACTGCATTGAAATGCAGCTACTCGAGCCAAGGAAGCTCATTTTCTCGATGTTTAATATGAATCACTTGTCCGGCTATTACATTATTTTCCAGCTATAAAGGTGTATTGTTTTACATGGAAATCTGTTGTGTGTGACTTGAAGGAAAAATATTGCAGCCATCAATATACTGTCTTTTTCTAATTTGCCGGTGCTAAGTAATAGCTGAGGTTTTGCTGCTTAAATGGCATTTGTATGATAGTATGCAGACTCGTGCGTGTAGCGCAATGACCTAGACAGTCCATAATTTCAAAGTCACACACTTTACAGAGAATATAGAAGGTATAGGTGCACAAAGGGAAATCCTTGTAGCTTTATCAATAGCCAATGAAAGCAACGCGGGGCGTTCTGTTCCTTAACTTCACTAGCTAAGTTTAGATTTTACCGTGCTACTCAATGGTGATCAGAAATTTGGTAAAACCCTTCGTGGGATATGTGCACAACCGTTTCATGTTCATAAGCAGTATGATTCTGAAGAGCTTTTGTACAAATTAATCTGATAGTAGAAATTTGACTGGTTCAAACCAAACACTTCATACAACACCATGCTTCCACACACAGGAAGATTTCTGTCAATTTTATAATGTTCTGAAATAAAAACAGAAAATGCTGTAAATACTCAGCAGTCAGGCAGCATCTATGGCGAGAGAAACAGAGTTCACGTTACATCACAACTCTTTTTATAACATTGAGTTTTGCACAGTAGAACACTGCTAATCTGAGCAGCTGGAAACTGAATGCTGTTTGGGTGACGATTCAGGGTTCGGCATTTGATGTGTGAGTTACCAATGGCTCAAGCATTCCGAGGAGTTGTGAAGTAGCCTTTTATATTTTTAAGATTGGAGGCAGAATTAGCCTTTAAATACAGTACTTGTATTTCACAGTCTGCAGTAGGATCCAGGGTTAGAGTCAGGAAGAACTGCTATTTAAATATCACAACACCGAAGTAGCAGCTGATCAAAATCTGTTCTGCTCTGGGCAGTTGTCCTTGTTAACTATAGTCCCGGGCCCTATTACTGATCTTGAGTGTATTTTTTTTTTAAACTTGGGATGCTAATCTTGCCGAGCCATTAATGAAACCATGACAGTAAGACAAAGCAGTTGAAACTAGTGAAAGGACTGATGTTGGGAAGTTCTCCACACAGTGATTTTTTTTATTTTTAAGGATAGATTTCCAGGTAGGGTACTGGAGACAAGATCAGTGGCAGCATTTAAGAACCAGTTGGGTGATGTCTGATAGTTGGGGGGTGGTGAAGGACACTTTATCGATGGATGAGCTAAGATGGATCAAATGAGCTTCTCCCATCTACATTTAGTGAATAGGATAGGCTCTTCCAGTGCTGTCTTTGATCAGACGACTGCATTCTGTGTCCTTGTAGATGAGCAATGCTCAACTCCAGATTAGCATTCTTTCTCTTTCCCTCTTCTAACCCCCACCCTCAAAAGGTTTCTCTCCGCTAATGGTCCCTTATTTTTCTTTGTAGACAGATATTTTTCTTAATGCACACATTACTGATTTTTGTAGACTATTGAACATAAACTTACTAATTTCTGGTCGAAGCTTATACTATCATAGGAACAGGAGAAGGCCATTCAGCCCCTCGAGCCTGTTCCACCATTCAATGAGATCATGGCTGATCTGCGATCCAACTCCATATACCCACCGTTGGCACATATCCCTTAATACCTTTGGTTAACAAAAGGCTATCCATCTCCGATTTAAAATTAACAATTGATCAATTGCTGTTTCCGGAAGAGAGTTCCAAACTTCTACCTGTGTATAGAAGTGTTTCTTAATTTCACTCCTGAAAGGTCTGGCTCTAATTTTTAGACTATGCCATCCCCCCCCCCAGTTCTAGACTTCCCAACCAGCGGAAATAGTTTCTCTCTACCCTCTACCCTATCTGTTCCCCTTAATATTCTGAAAACTTCGATCAGATCACCCCTTAACAGTCTAAATTCTAGGGAATACAACCATAGTTTATGTAATCTCTCCTCATAATTTGATCTTTGAAGTCCGGGTATCATTTTTTTTTTACTACTGCTTCATGTTTTGGTGTAGTTGTATTACATGGTAATAAGAGAAGCATACATAGATACAGGGAGATGCTGTAATTTGGAGTATTTGTGTACTACTGTTCGAAGGTTCAGGATTAAGGTCACATTGGGAAGTGGCAGAGGTAAAAGGCTGCTATCCTTTCTCATCTAGGGTGTGTTTGGTATGGAGTTATTCTTGTGCCCGCCTCAGGTCTTGGTGTGCTTTCATCTTCCCCCTTGAACCACCCTGTCCCATACTCATTTACTTCTATTGTTTTTAAGTAACCATTCCTTCTTGAGAGGCATGCTGGGCAGCTCCAAGATCTTGTCAAACACTGGTCACAAATTAGAACAACTTACATTTGTGCAGCACGTTTAACGTAATAAAAATGTCCCAAGGCACTCCATAGGAACGTTATCAGACAAATAGCAATTTGCCATGATTAAGCACATAAGAATTAGGAGCAGAAGGACGTGTCACAGCCCCTCGAGTCTGCTTCGCCCTTCAATAAGTTAAAGGCTGATCTCTGACCTCAACTCAACCCCAACCCACACGATCCTCATCCCTTGATTCATAGAAACATAGAAAATAGATTCCCCATGACACTCAATGTATCGATCTCAGTTTTGAATATACTCAACAACTGAGCATCCACAGCCCTTTTTGAGTAGAGAATTCCAAAGATTCATATCCCTCTGAGTGAATACATTTCTCCTCCTCTCAATCCTAAATGTCCTACCCCTTATCCTGAGACTCTGCCACCTCGTTCTGCTATTACAGCAGTGAGGAGGGATGATATGGCCTCATCTGATGATCCCTCTAACATGGGTCGAACTAAAAAATAAAAAAGGGGCGATCATACTGCTGGGCGTGTATTATAGACCCCCAAACAGTGGGAGGGAGAGAGAAGAGCAAATTTGTAGGCAAATTTCTGTGAAGTGCAAAAATCATAGGGCAGTAATAGGCGATTTCAACTGTCCAAATATTGATTGGGACAAATATAGTGTGAAGGTATAAGAGGGTGCGGAATTCCTAAAATGCATTGAAGAGAACTTTTTTAGTCAGTATGTAACTAGCCCAACACTGGAGGGGGCAGTTCTGGATTTAGTTTTGGGGAATAAAGCTGGGCAGGTGGAAGGAGTATCAGTAGGAGAGCACTTGGGTGCCAGTGACCATAATTTAGTCAGATTCAAGGTAGTTATGGATAAGGACAAGGATAGACCAGGAATAAAAGTCTCAAATTGGAGAAAAGCTAACTTTGTTAAGTTAAGAAGTAAGTTGGCCACAGTGGACTGGAAACGGCTACTTGAAGGTAAATCAGTGACGGAACAGTGGGAGGCTTTCAAGGAGGAGATCCGGAGGGCTCAGGCCAAACATGTGCCCTTAAAGAAAAAGAGTGGGATTAACAATTTTAGAGCCCCTGGATGTCTAGGGACTTGCAGGGGAGGATAAAGAAAAAAAGGGAAGCTTATGTCATATATCGACAGCTAAATACTGTAGAATCTTTAGAGGGATATAGAAAGTTCAGAGGTGAAATGAAAAAGAATATTGGGGCCCCTATTTTGCCCAGCACTGAATCGGCGCCCAGTGATGTTTTTTTTTCTGCCCAACTACCAGCGGCAGAATGTTTGGCGCCATACATTCTGCCGCTGGTGTACGTTAAAAAGCAGTTTATGCGCCCTTTCTGGCCATAAGGCCACTTTCCCCAATAACGTTTTTTATTCAAACCGCGCACAGACACATGCAACACCGTTGGCAAAAGCCTTACCTACACTTACAGCGCTGGCCCGCCCCTAACCCCGGCCGAAGGGCCTCCCTGGCTATTTTCTATCAACTTAATGAACTTCGAAAATAATTCTGCTAAAAGAAAACTTGCATTTAATGCTCCTCCTTCGTTGAGAGAATTGCAGGCAGGCAAATTAAACAGAAATCTTCACCACTTGCCTTTTCCATCAAAGTTCCAAATGGCTAAAAATTTCTAAAGATACTCCAAAAGTGCAATACTCCAATAAGAAGCCTTGTTGCAAACGACAGCCAAAATAAGCACACCAACGGGAGGCATCCTTCAAAAAACACCCTGGTCAGCCTTTTCCAATTTTTCTACTCAGCCAACTTGACCCGCTGCTATCCCCAGCCGAAGGTCCTCTTTTTTTTTTTGCGCATGCACAATGCAAATGCGCGTTGAGTTCTTTTTTTTTTTAAACGTATGTGCAGTGCATTTTAGGCACACGCTATTAGCACCGTCCCCTCGAGATGGGCTCTGGTAGTGCTGGCACAACAGTCGGGTTTCCTTTACTGGAAACTAGCGCTTTTTTTTTTTTCCCCTGATGCCGACTGCTCAAAGAAACATGCGTTCAGGTGAGTGGAAGCCATAATTTTTGATTGGGGCCAAGGAATGCTAAGAGAGAGCATGAAAAATTCTTGGCAAGTAAAATCAAGGAAAACCCAAAGATGTTCTATAAAATATATTAAGAGCAAGATGATATCTAAAGAAAGGGTCGGGCCGATTGGAGACCATGAGGGTAATCTGTGTATGGAGGAGGAAAATGTGGGTATGGTTCTTAATGAATACTTTGCATCAGTTTTCACAAAGGAAAGAGTCAATGCAGTTACTGCTATCGAGGAAGAGTGTGAAATTCTGGATGAAATAAACATAGTGAGAGAGGAGGTATTAAGGGGGTTAGCAGCTTTGAAAATGGCTAAGTCCCCAGGCCTGGATAAAATGCATCCCATGCTGTTGAGCGAAGCAAAAGAGGAAATAGCAGAGGCCTTGACCATCATTTTCCAGTCATCTTTGGATTCATGCATGGTGCCGGAGGACTGTTAATGTGGTGCCTTCGTTTAAGAAGGGAGATGGGGATAGGCTGAATAATTACAGGCCTGTCAGCCTAACCTCTGGTGGGCAAATTATTGGAAAAAAATCCTGAAGGACAGGATAAATCTACATTTAGAAAGGCAAGGATTAATCAGGGACAGTCAGCATGGATTTGTTAAGGGAATGTCGTGTTTGACTAACCTGATTGAATTTTTCGAGGAGGTAACCAGGAGGGTCGATGGGATAGTGCGTACGATGTAGTGTATATGGACTTTAGCAACGCTTTTGATAAGGTCCCACACGGCAGACTGGTCATGAAGGTAAAAACCTATGGGATCCAGGGAAAAGTGGCAAGTTGGATCCAAAATTGGCTTAGAGGTAGGAAGCAAAGGGTAATCATTAATGGATGTTTTTGTGACTGGAAGGATGTTTCCAGGGCTCTATACTGGGTCCCTTGCTTTTTGTGGTATACATCAATGATCTAGATTTGAATATGGGGGTATGATTAAGAAGTTTGCAGATGACACTAAAATTGGCTTTGTGGTTGACAATGAAGAGGAAAGTCATGAACTGTAGGAGGATATCAATCTACTGGTCAGGTGGGCAGAACAGTGGCAAATGAAATTTAATTCAGAGAAGTGTGAGGTAATGCACTTGGGTAGGGCTAATAAAGAAAGGGTATACACATTAAATGGTAGGCCACATAAAAGTGTAGATGAACAAAGGGACCTTTGAATGCTTGTCCACAGATCCTTGAAAGTAACAGGCCAGGTGGTTAAGAAGGCATACGGAATGCTTGCCTTTATTGGCTGAGGCATAAAATACAAGAGCAGAGAGGTTATGCTTAAATTGTGTAATCTGTCGTCGATCTACAGTACGCAGATGTATTTACTGAGGCGTATTAAAGCATGGGCCTTGAGCTAAACATCTGTAAGACACAGGTCCTCCACCAGCCTGTCCTCACCGCACAGCACTGCATCCCAGTCATCAAGATCCACGGTGCGGCCCTGGACAACATGGACCATTTCCCATACCTCAGGAGCCTTTTATCGACAAAAGCAGACATTGATGAGTTTCAACACCGCCTCCAGTGCGCCAGGCCAGCCTTCAGCCACCTGAGGAACAGAGTGTTCGAAGATCGGGCCCTCAAATCTACCATCAAGTTCATGGTCTACAGGGCTGTAGTAATACCTGCCCTCCTGCATGGCTGAGATATGGACCATGTATAGTAGACACCTCAAGGTGCTGGAGAAATACCACCAACGATTCCTCCGCAAGATCCAACAAATTCCCTGGGAGGACAGACGCACCAACATTAGTGTCCTCGTCTAGGCCAACATCCCCAGCATTGAACCACTGACCACACTTGATCAGTTCTGCTGGGCACATTGTCCGCATGCCAGACACAAGATTCCCAAAGCAAGAACTCTACCCTGAACTCCTTCATGGCAAACGAACCAAAAGTGGACAGAGGAAATGCTATAAGGGTCCCTCAAAGCCTCCCTGATAAAGTGCAACATCCCCACCGATACCTGGGAGTCCCTGGCCAAAGATGGCCCTAAGTGGAGGAAGTGCATCCAGGAAGGGTGCTGAGCGCCTTGAGTCTCATCGCTGAGTGCATGCAGAAAACAAGCGCAGGCAGTGGAAAGAATGTGCGGCAAACCTGTCCCACCCTCCCTTACCCTCAACGACTGTCTGTCCCACCTGTGGCTCTTGTATTGGACTGTTCAGCCACCGAAGGACTCATTCTAAGAGTGGAAGCAAGTCTTCCTCGATTCCGAGGAACTGCCTATGATGATGATGATGAAATTGTATAATACACTGGTTAGGCCACAGCTGGAATACTACGTGCAGTTCTGGTCGCCGTATTATAGGAAGGACGTGATTGCACTGGAGATGGTGCAGAGGAGATTTACAAGGATGCTGCCTGGAATAGAGAATCTTAGCTATGAGGATAGATTGGATAGGTTGGGTTTGTTCCCCTTGGAACAGAGGAGGCTGAGGGGAAACCTCATTGAGGTGTATAAAAGTTTGAGGGGCCTGGATATAGTGGATAGCAAGGGCTTATTTCCCTTGATGGAGGGGCCAGTTACGAGGGGGCTTAGGTTTAACGTGGTTGGTGGAAGGTTTAGAGGGGATTTGAGGGGAATTTTCTTCACGCAGAGGGTTGTGGGGGTCTGGAACTCTCTGCCTGGAAGGGTGGTAGAGGCAGAAACTCTCACCACATTTAAAAGGTGCTTGGATGGGCACTTGAAGTGCTGTAACCTGCAGGGTTACGGACCTAGAGCTGGTAAGTGGAATTAGACTGGATAACCTCTTGTTGACTGGTACAGATACGATGGTAAGTACTTCAGGGAATCTAATACGGCCAGAGTGGTGATCTGGACTATTTTCGATGGGTCGGAGAGGAATTTTCCCAGATTTTTTCCCCAATTGGCCTAGGTTTTTATCTGTATTTTGCCTCTCCCAGGAGATCGTATGGCTCCAGTTGGGGTGGAGTGTAAAACGTTGCGATGCATGGGGTAGGTCACGAAGGAAGACACAAATAACCCTCCGGAAATACTAGGGGACCGAGGGTCTTGTGAGAAGGAGGAACTGAAGGAAATCCTTATTAGGCGGGAAATTGTGTTAGGAAAATTGATGGGATTGAAGGCTGATAAATCCCCGGGGCCTGATAGTCTGCATCCCAGAGTACTTAAGGAAGTGGCCCTAGAAATAGTAGATGCATTGGTGGTCATTTTCCAACAGTCTATCGACTCTGGATCAGTTCCTATGGACTGGAGGGTAGCTAATGTAACACCACTTTTTTAAAAAAGGAGGGAGCGAGAAAACTGGTAATTATAGCCTGACATCAGTAGTGGGGAAAATGTTGGAATCAATTATTGAAGATGAAATAGCAGCGCATTTGGAAAGCAGTGATAGGATCGGTCCAAGTCAGGATGGGTTTATGAAAGGGAAATCATGCTTGACAAACCACCTGGAATTTTTTAAGGATGTAACTAGTAGAGTGGACAAAGGGGAACCAGTGGATGTGGACTTTCGGAAGGCTTTTGACAAGGTCCCACACAAGAGATTGGTGTGCAAAATTAAAGCACATGGTATTCGGGGTAATGTACTGACATGGATAGAGAACTGGTTGGCAGACAGGAAGCAGAGAGTCGGGATAAATGGGTCCTTTTCAGAATGGCAGGCAGTGACTAGTGTCGCAGGGCTCAGTGCTGGGACCCCAGTTATTTACAATATACATTAATGATTTAGATGAAGGAATTGAGTGTAATATCTCCAAGTTTGCAGATAACACTAAGCTGGGTGGCGGTGTGAGTTGTGAGGAGGATGCTGAGGCTGCAGGGTGACTTGGACAGGTTAGGTGAGTGGGCAAATGCATGGCAGGTGCAGTATAATGTGGATAAATGTGAGGTTATCCACTTTGGCGGCATAAGCACGAAGGCAGTATATTATCTGAATGGCGGCAGATTAGGAAAATGGGAGGTGGAACGAGACCTGGGTGTCATGGTACATCAGTCATTGAAAGTTGGCATGCAGGTACAGCAGGCGGTGAAGAAGGCAAATGGCATTTTGGCCTTCCTAGCTAGGGGATTTGAGTATAGGAGCAGGGAGGTCTTACTGCAGTTGTACAGGGCCTTAGTGAGACCTCACCTGGAATATTGTGTTCAGTTTTGGTCTCCTAATCTGAGAAAGGATGTTCTTGCTATTGAGGGAGTGCAGCGAAGGTTCGCCAGACTGATTCCCGGGATGGCAGGACTGACATATGAGGAGAGACTGGATCGACTGGGCCTGTATTCACTGGAGTTTAGAAGGATGAGAGGGGATCTCATAGAAACTTATAAGATTCTGACAGGACTGGACAGGTTAGATGCAGAAAGAATGTTCACGATGTTGGGGAAGTCCAGAACCAGGGGACACAGTCTAAGGATAAGGGGTAAGCCATTTAGGACTGAGATGAGGAGAAACTTCTTCACTCAGAGTTGTTAACCTGTGGAATTCCCTACCGCAGAGAGTCGTTGATGCCAGTTCATTGGATGTATTCAAGACGGAGTTAGATATGGCCCTGACGGCTAAAGGGATCAAGAGGTATGGAGAGAAGGCAGGAAAGGGGTACTGAGGTGAATGATCAGCCATGATCTTATTGAATGGTGGTGCAGACTCGAAGGGTCGAATGGCCTACTCCTGCACCTATTTTCTATGTTTCTTTGTATCGCAGTTGTGTGAGGCGGACTGATTGGGCTGGATGCTCTTTACCTTTCCGCCATTGTTCATAGGTTTATATGTAACCTTCAGGGCTGCTGACCGAGGGCCATGCAGCTCTTTATCGGCCGGCGCGGACACGATGGGCTGAAATGGCCTCTTACACAGTAAATTTCTATTTCTATGTTCTAGACTCTCCTGCCAGGGGAAACAACCTCTCGGCATTATCCTGGCAAAACCCCTCAGAATATTTGTATGTTTCAATGAGATCACCACTCATTCTTCTAAACTCTAATGAAAGTTTGTTTGCATAAAATGGAGCGTTGATGTTATTTACTGTTTCATAAATTCAGCGGGGGTTGTATGCTGTAAAATGGTTACAGAAACATACATAAATAATCTGGATTTGGGGAAACAGTACAAAAGTTCAATGACACCAAATTGGGAGACGACAAATTGCAATGAAGGTTGTAAAATAAATAAATGAACTTGCATTTATATAGTGTCATCCTGATACCCCAAAGCACTTCGCAGCCAATGAATTACTTTTAAGTGTAGTCACTGTTGTGTAAGCAAGCGTGGCAGCCAACTTGTACACAGCATGGTCCTGCAAATAGCAGAGATAAATGACCAGTTGATGAAATGATAAATGTTGGCCAAGACACCAGAAGAAGTTTATTGCTTTTCGAACAGTGTCATGGGATCTTTTATGTCCACCTGAACTGGCAGACAGTTGTCTAACGAGGAAAGTGGCACCTCTGACAAAGCAGCACTCCTTCAATACTGCACGGCAGCGACACCTAGTTTATGTGCTGAAGTCCATGGAATCCTTGAACTCAATGACCCCAAGTTTCCACATGATTTGCTCCTGAATTTTAGGAGCAACTGGTGGAGAACGGAGTATCTTAGAAATCGGAATTCTCCACATTTAAGTTTTCTGCAGTTCTAGTCAGGTAGAACAGTTTCACTTTTGAACAGAATTTTTTTTTCAAAAGGGGGCGTGTCCGGCCACTGACGCCTGATTTGAAAGTTTCCACAGTGAAAATGTACTCTAAACTAACTTAGAATGGAGCAAGTGAAGATTTTTGTAGGCTTAAAAAAACCTTGTCTACACAAAAAATCAGGCGCAGGTTACAAATTAGGCGTCGGGAACGAGGTGGGGGGAAGGGAAGTCATTAAATTCTACAATAAATCCTTAGTTATACTTATACAGATATTATACAAATAAATCCAACCTGAATAAAAATTTATAAGCAAAGAAAAGATTAAAAAAACCATGTTCCTACCTGTGTGAAAGTGCTTCAGGCAGGCCTTTCAGGCAGCGGTTTGCCGTCGGGACCGACCGACGGCGGGGGGGGCGGGGAAGAAGAGAGGGAGGGAGAAAGCTGCAAGAAGCCTCAGAACTTGAGGCAGCCGTTTGCTGTCGGGCCCGACGGACGGCAGGGGGAGAAAGCTGCAAGAAGCCTCAGTGCTGATCATGGAAGGGCAATGTGGTTTTATTAAAAAATGTTAAAAATTGAACAGCTACAAAGAATTTGAATAGACTCAAACAAGTGCATGTGTCCCGTTTATCACAGTCTATCTTTAATTACAGAATGCACTCCCTCACCCTCACACACAGAAATATCAAGAAAATTAAAATACAAGCCTTTGCAAGAGTTCAATAAACAAATTTTCACTTTTTCTGCAGCACTTTGTAAAATGGCCGAGTGCCAATGTTTCCTTCACACTGCGCGTGTGCGAACGCTCCAAACGCGCACGCGCAGGGTTGCCGGCACGAAAAAAAACTCATTTAAATTGTACCTGCCCCCTCCTACTTACAAAATTGGCGCGAGTGGTAGGCTCCGCCCCCTGTGCACCGCGCCGAGCAGACATCGAGCTGCAAAGCGCTCGAGAATAGCGCGTTTTTTTTCAGGCGCCGTTTTCGGCGCAACAAACAGGCGCCCAGTTCGGAGGGGCACCTGTTTTGCCGCGTGTGGAAACTTGGGGCCAATGTTCCCTGTAAGATGCGCTCTGGAGCTCTCCTGCATTGTCGGCTCACTTGCTTTTAAATGGGAAAAACCACGTGTGCATGGTATTTTGCATCGGCCGAGGCACAGCGGAAAAAAAAATCCAACGGGAACATTGCTTGAACTTATAACCCTCTGGCTCTGAGGTGTGAATGCTGCCACTGAGCCAAGCTGAAATGGGCACAGATTAGGTAGCACAATGGGCAGTTATGGTGATGTAGAAAAATGTGAAGTAGTGCATTTTGGAATTGTCCGGAGAGCATGGTTGTTAAGCAGGGTTGACTATTACTATTTATACAGTTACTAAAGACATGCAGATGTAAACTAAAACCACTGCCTCCTTTCGCCAGTCTGATCTGGATATCTGCCAGTCGAGGGGGAGTTTCTCCAACCTGCTGTCTTGCGTGAAGCTTGACAGTGTACTCTAGTCCAGCAGTGATACCTTGTGAAATTGCCTGCTTATACTGAAGGCTTGCATTGTGTCTAGTCTTTCTCCTCCTCCCCCCCCCACACCGCCCCCCTGCCCTCCTTAGGCCCATATTGTTTGCTGCACTGTGTGCCGTCTTTCGGATGAGACGTTAAACCGAGGTCCGTCTGCCCCCTCAAGTGGACGTAAAAGATCCCATGGCATTATTTTGAAGAAGAGCAGGGGAGTTCGCCCGGGTCCTGGCCAATATTCATCCCCCAATCAACATAACAAAAACAGATTGTCTGTTCATTATCACACTGCTGTTTGTGGGAGCTTGCTGTGTGCAATTTGGCTGCCACGTTTCCTACATTACAACAGTGATTACGCTTCAAAAGTACTTCATTGGCTGTAAAGTGCTTTGAGACGTCCGATGGTCATGAAAGGTGCTATATATAAGTCTTGCTTTCTTTCATTCATTCATTCCTTCTTTCTGACTTTCACCTTAATTTAATGTTATGACTCTCAAATATTGTTGTTGCTGTTCTCTGAATCCCCTCTAAGGCACCAATATCTTTTTGAAGGCAAAATGCTCACATTGCACAAACTATTCCAAACATGTTCTTAACCAATGGATAACGTAGGGCTAAATCAACCAATATCACTGAGAGTCTGCCAGTATATCTATATACCTGCATAGCAACGTCCCCTCTAATTTTTAATTTCGGTGCGTGATCCCTTTAACTGGCTGTGCGGCCCATTCAAATTTTCGCACGTGTGGTTTCGTTCACACAAAACCCAGTGAGCGGCCTGCACGGGCAGCTCAGCTTCGCTGGAACGTTGTTGCATCGTCTTGTTGACTGTTCATGGATATGTTTTGTGAATTGTTGATAATTGCACCCAAATTATTTTCATCGCCACACTGCCCATTGTACCAACCTGCATTTTAACATTTTCGCATGAAATTCTGTCCGTCTGTCATTCCTTAACCTATCAATTCATCTGTAGAAGCTTATTTGTGAAGCCATTACCTGGTTCTTGTCTTTCATCTTAGATTTTGGTTGAAAAAAACATCCGAAGCTGATTTTCAGCTTAAAAAAAATATATATTTTTTAAATAGTTGCCTCTTTCTCTCACCCAACTTCTTTCCTGCCCCTATAATAAAGCGTCATTGTGGTAATGGCAAGATTTATATATAGTTTACACGACGCATGTATATAAATCAAAAAAAGTTTTATTTCTTGTTTCTTCCAGCGTAGGTGGTAGTAAGGATGAGATGGTCTGGATCTTTTGTGAGCAAAGCAAACCATCTGTAGCTGACTGGAACACTGTTTCTTGAGGGGTGGGAGCAACAATTTTTCTTGGCTCCCAACTTTGCAAACAGTTGCCTAATTATCAGGATGAATGACCCAAAGCGTGGTCAAAAAGCTGGTCTTCGAGAGGAATTTTGAAGGAGGGGGTAGAGAAATAAAGGCATACAGGGAGAGTGTCCAGAGCCCCTTTTTGTTTAAATAAAACACCGTACAGTGAAACCTCAGACTCCGTCTTTTGTAGATGAAGAATTAGGTAGAAGTCCGGGTGAGAGAAATCATGGTAGGCTGCTGGATCCTCTACCATCTGCTCAATGGTCTATTGCCACAGCACCACCCACGCTTTGTTGTACTCCCACCTATCTTGTCATACCCATAACCTCCTGTCTGTGCATGGTCACCTCGGATATATCCCAAGGTTCTATCCTTAATCCTTTCATATCCTCTGCAAACATCCTCTTGGTGACACCATCCATAGATATTGAGTCAGCTTCTATATATCTGCAGCAGATGCACCGTATATCTTTCTGCCACTACCCTCAATGGTCTTTTTGTTTGTTCTTGGGATGTGGTTGTGACTGGCTAGGCCGGCATTAATTGCCCTCGAGAAGGTGGTGGTGAGCTGCCTTTGTGAACCGCTGCAGTCCGTGTGGTGAAGGTACTCCCACAGTGCTGTCAGGGAGAGAGTTCCAGGATTTTGACCCAGAGACGATGAAGGAACGGCGACGTACTTCCAAGTCAGGATTGTGTGTGACTTGGAGGGGGATCGTCGAGATGGTGTTCCCATGCGCCTGCTGCCCTTGTCCCTCTAGGTGGTAGAGGTCGTGGGTTTGGGAGGTTGTCCCACTACAGTGCTATCTAACTGCTTGTCTGACATCAATTCAAAACTATTTCGAACTTACCCTTGGCAAGACTGAAGCCATCCTGTTCAGCTTCCTAGAATAACTGTTTGAGCTCACGATTGATTCCATCCGTCTCCCTGTTTGCTCGCTGGGGATGAATCTGACGATGTGCAAATTGTACCTTGTTTGACCCTGAACTGAGCTTCAAACTCTATCCTATCTATCACCAAGGTTGCCTTTATTCTCGTTTGCAACATCATCCATTCCTACCCTTGCTGCCACTGAGTCCCTCATCCATATCTTCTACTTCAGGCTCCACTTCTGCAATGTTCTCCCTGCAGGCCTTGGAAACTCCACCTTCTACAAACGCCAACTCATCCTAAACTGCCACATGCATCCTGTTCTGTGCTGTATCCAATTTCCCGATTACCGCTGTCATTGTCGACCATTGCCTCCCCCTGTGCATTGAATTCAAGTTTCCTCTATCCATGGTTATGCCTCTGCCTATCTCTGCTACCTCCTGCAGGCCCACATGCCAGCTGCACTCACCGCTGGTTTAACTCTGGCCTCCTTTGCATTTCCCCCTTACTTTCCTCCTCCTCTGATGGCAGAGCCTACAACTGTCTTAGCCCCATACTCTCATAACACTGAAACTACCCTGTCTTGCAACCTCTCTCCACTCCTTCAAAAATCTCATTGAAACCTATCCCTTTGATGATGTCTTTGACCTCTGTTTTCCAGCTCGCTGTGTTTGTTTTGTCTCCATGCAGTGCCTTGGGATGTTTTACTACATTAAGGGCACTAATATAATGATTGTAGTACAGGGTAGTAGCAGCGGTAGTAATGAGATCAGAAGCTTCAAACACGAGAGAAATAAGTTTAGCTTGAATGTACCATAACATTTCTTACCGTGTATTGAAGTTTACCCTGTTCTTTGTTCTACAAAATATTTCTCTTCCTTTGTTACTCCATCGTCAATTTGCTTCCTTTTTTTTTAAAGTCCCTTTTTTGGCCACCCGTCTTGACCCCTTCCTTGTGCCGTGTTCCCTAACCAACGGGGCAGGCAGGTGTTCTCAGCTTTGGCTGCTGTGTAATTAGCTGCAAGGTGGTGCACTTGCGTGGCCTGAATTAATCTGTTCCCTCTCCCTCTGGAGAAGCTTTGTGTGTGCATTGAACAACCGTCTATTTGGTCTTTCACGCTTGATCTGTTGACCCTGATGCCCTGAAAATTCATGAATTTTGCTTCTCTGACTAATCGAGCAGTCAGGTTGGGTGGGTGACGGACAGCTACTGGATCACTTCTCGCTGCCTCCTCAGTACCCTAAAGAGGCCCGAGGAGAACACATTTTTGCATTTGGGACATTGATGTTCTGTTGTACCATTGCTCCTGTTGAATGGCCAAATTTTTTTATACAGGTGCAGCGTCGAGAATCCGGAGTTCTGGACTCCGGACCGATCAGTGGCAGGGTCATCCGGAATTGGACCCGACGACCCTGCTGATTTCCAGGCCCCACCGCTGCCCAACCTTGTGCCTCGCCTCACCGCCACCGTTCTTACTTCGGGGCCTCCTCGGCGCTGGGCCGCCCGACGATATCCTCCTTGCCGGGAATTCTCCCCCCGCCCCTTTCTGACATTCCGAAATCCGGAAGTACCTGAACCCGAGCTCGGGTGTTTCCGGATTCGTGACATCAGAAAACAAAGCGCAAGTCCGGAATCCACAACAGCCTCGGTCCCGAGGGTTCCGGATTTTAGGCACTGCACCTGTACAACCAAATATTTAAAAGTCAGTAGATTTATAAAATGGACAGAACATTTATTTTATCTCAAAAATCACCTGATAGATGCTATGAGTTGCTGCCCGAAATAATACTGGCAGGATTTTATTGCTTCTGAATTTATTCCATTACTGTTGCTTCATGTGTATTTCACATTGACAGGCTGAACCTTTTCAGTACCAGCAACTTGCAATTCTCACAAAATACAGTTGCTTATGCATTGGCAAAAGACCTAGAGCGGAGATGAGGAGACTTATTTTCACCGAGTTATCGGGATCGGTAACGCTTTGCCTGAAAAGGTGGTGGAAACTAATTCCGTCAATAATTTAAAAGGGAATTGGACAGTTACTGTAGGATGAGGAACTTTCAGGGTTACAGACAAAAAGCGGGGGTCTGGTACCAATTTTCCCGTTAAGCTGCGCGGCCATCTGGAGGTCCTGCACAGCCGGTTCACCAGCTTTTAAATGGCGGAACCACACACGCGCCGAAATTTGAATGGGCCACACACCCAAAAATAAAACTAGAGGGGACATTTTATGGGACGAAACACGACTGCTCTTCCAAAGAGCCAGCACAGGCACGATGGGCCGAGAGGCCTCCATCAATGCTGCAAGTGTCTATGATTTTGTGATTAGTAATATTTTCAACAGTCTATCTTGTATATGAAAAATCTTCAGCCTACAAAACTTGACCTCCTGTTGTCATATCTTTATCACAGTATCAACACTTTCCCATGTTCATGTTGGTAATGGGATGGACGTGCCTATGTAAATTGAGGCTGTAATTATATCAATGTAACTATTTGTACTGCACTTTTTTTTGACAGACATGCCGAGAAGCAGGACCTGAGGCCTGAGACTCCGCTGAGGCCCCAGGCCCTCTTTGCCCGCTCACACACTCCGCCCCCCGACTCTCTTCTCCCGCCCCCCCCCCCCCCCCGTGGAGGGAATTCAGGAAAGACTGATCACGTTCTTCCAACCCCCTTCAAGCGACATCATTGGAGTGGATGATATCCAGAAGTCATGACATTGTCACAATTCACTTCATACCCAATAAACCTGTTAACAGTCTGTACACCATGCCCCATCTATGAGAAGTGTGGGGGGGAGGGGGGAGGTGTAGGATGCACCTGCGCTGGGGTAAGGCACTTTGGCTGGCCCTTGCTATCTTCTGGGGAGCTCTCTCCTCTGTTGCCTCAGGAAGTCAAGGTGGATCAAGTTACAATTTGCAAAGTCAGAGAGACCTTGGGATGGGTGGTTCCAGTTGCACATTCCTGTGAAACTTCAGGGTGTGGCTTATCTTCCAAGGGGACCAATCATAGACAAAGGGTGGAGCATGGTGGACATTTTAGCAATACAAATAAGCGCATCCTAATTATATAGCTAGTCCAATGCCCAGACTCTGAACATACTTAGCGTGTCCCTCAGGCTACTCTTGGAGCCTGGTATTAGCATCTTGGCTATCCGTTAGCTATAATTTCAACATCCTTATCTGCGTCCCCATCTTCCCATCTCTATCTGCCTCACCTCCCTCCCTCCCTAACGCTCTCGCTCCTCTCCGTCTCCCTCTTTCAATTGGCTGGCTCTCGCTGCCTGCCCACAAACCGCTCCACCCCCCGCCCCCCCCCCCACTCTCATCTGCAAATATGACCAATTTATATTCCGTTTCTGACTCCCAAGTTAATTCTGCAACTTGGAAACAATAGTGGTCCTAGCAGGCGTGTATCACAGTCCATCTGGAATGTCACTTCCTGAAAAAGTTGAATGGGTTGGTCAGGCAGGATCTTTTCCCTTCTGAATCCACGCCTGCAGTTAATTGGGCTGTTGTTGGAGCTTGCTTCTGATAATCAATTCTATTATTTTGCATGGCCTGGAAGCAAAGCTAATAGGTCTGTAGCTGTCTGAGTCCCCATTTGCAATCCTGTGGGAGATTGACTTCTGTACAAATAAATAGAGTGTTCTTTGTAGCACATTTTTCTTGTTTCTGCAATTAAGCCTTATTGGACAATGTGTTGTGCTCTTGCTTTTGAACAGTTGAATGATTGGTGCTTGGTCTAAGTTTCCACGATGCTTTGCGTGATTGCCAATAGAAAATGTGCAATAAGGTTTGATTGGAGAAAATAGAAAAAAAGTCCCATTCTTGTAACATGGACTATTCAGTACTGCACTCTACACACAGTTAGTGTATGTTGTGAAAATTGGAAGTTGTGCATACTGCTTTAACCTGTGAGTTTGAAATGCATGTAACATTAATGAAATATATATAGAAGTGATGAAGTTCTGCTAGTGTTATTTTGAGTGGTAACTTATAACATCCACCAGGCGATTTTCTGCGACTAAATCAATGTTACGACCATTTAAGGACAATCTTTTTTTTTAAAAAGCATTTGCTTGGTGCATCTTTCATGTGACAATAGGCAGCTTTTGGCAGTTGGCACCAACCCAGCTAGTCTGTTGCCAATTGACAGTGAGGCCTGTTCAGTCTGTGCGCAGGTGAAGCAAATTGGAGCGCTTTGTTTGTACATAAAGTCCTGGTCATTGAATTGGATTTGCGGTGGTCGACTTTGGCAATATTTGGCTTCTGCTATTGTAACTCTTCACCACCTGTCTTTACTGGAGAAGTGTCCCGTTACACCGCAGTTTGGGTGCATGTGGGCACGTGGATTGGCCATTATCGTTGTCCTGAACAGAAGTCTCACTGAACATAAATGCATTTCTCTTCCAGTCTGACCAGCTGAGCAAATTGCTGTGGGAAGCTGTAGAGGTGCAGTGCTGTTTTATGTATATATAATATGCATTGACTAAAGAATTCCCTTGTAATCAACTGCAAATTGGTTCATTAAACTTGACCAATTGCAATTTTTTTTTTCTTCAGCTCAAATGTAGTCTTTATAATGGATAATAGGCGCAAGTTTAAAGTAGTGTTCAAAAATAAGATGCCTGGAGCTATTTCACGCCAATTGTTCCCTCCCGCACCCCCGGTTACATTGCTGCCATATGACACTTTCCCAGATATTTATTATTATTTGTCATCGATATAAGGCATTTTGTTTTCCTTAGTTTCTGAAAATAGACTACCCTAAATGCTGGCGACCCATATTTCTTTGTGCACTTATTAAAAATATATTATTGGGCAAGTAAGGTGCACGTGATACCAGACAATGCAATGCATATATCACTCTCTTCCTGTGTTTTGCACCACGCATCAGATGCTTCAGTGTGCCTGTGGCATCAATAATTCCTCAGAATCAATAGCCTCCTTGTATGTATAACCGACTGACCAAGATACCCCACTAGTCCTTTCTTATGAACAGAGTGAGGACCACTCCTGTTAATCCAGTCGTTTCTTGCTTGGAATAAAATCACATCCAGTAGTGCGAATAAAGCCATTTTAATAAAACAGCACCTTGTTTTGCACAATTTCAATTGAAGTTAGGTAACTTTAAACTAATCGACTGTAAGGGGAGGGAAGAAAGCACAGAATATGATTAAGGTGTATTACACGTAGGCATTCTATCCCACGTTAATCCTGAACTGTGTTTGCTTATGGCTGTTTTGTGTGTTGCAAATATTGACATATAACTAACTCAGGACTATGTGTAGAGACTCTTATCCTTCATTCTATAGCAGTGTGCACCATGATGTGTACACATAAACATTCTTAAAATTGTCTCGATTCTAATTAAACTCTTTCTGGTGACATTTCATTTATAGGAACGCACTTGAGTTACAGTTCTTACAATTAAGCTTTATTTATCATGGGTGAATAACAATTTATTATTGGGTTTTTCCAGCAAACGGCTTTGATTTCACCAACCTGGCTGTGAAGAAGCAGCTGTTTGTGCATTATTCATTTATGTGAAATGCTTTCGATCCGTTAAATTGGTAATCCCAAACAGTTTTTTTTAAACAAAAAACTATTGGATTACCTGGTATCAAGTGCATCTTTCTTGCCCAATAATATATTTTTAATAAGTGCCCAAAGAAGTATGGGTCGCTAGCATCTAGGGTTGTCTGATTGCTTGTTTTTCTCCATTTCAGAGGTATATATTGAACCCCCTTTAGGTCTATATCCCATCACACAAGTTCAGTCATGGCCGGGGGTGGGGGGGAGGGATAGATAGCATTTTCGAACATTGGTAAGTTGAAGTCTGGCTACAGTAAACATTCTTCAACTAAAGCGTTCATTGCAACACATGGAGAATGTCCAGGAATCGCATTGTAGAGCACAATTATGCTAAATGGTGAATATCTACATAATGTAAGAATTCGGAGCAGCTGTCGACCATACAGCACCTCAAGCCTGCAACGCCATTGAATAAGATGGCTGATCTTCGACCTCAACTTCACTATCCTGCCCGCTCCCTGCATCCCTTGATTTCCCTAGAGTCCAGAAGTCTATCGATCTCAGCCTTGAATATACTCATCGACTGAGCCTCCACAGACTTTGGAGTAGAGAATTCCACAAAGATTCACAATCCTCTGAGTGAAGAAATTCCTCCTCACTCAGTCTTACCCTGAGACTGTGATCCCTGGTTCTAGACTCTCCAGCCAGGGAAACAACCTCTCAGCATCTACCCTGTCAATCCTCCTCAGAATCTTAACATATCATTTAGGATTAGATTGAACCAACTTGAAGATGGATATTTCTGTTGTTCTATTGATATAATTTGCACTGGAATTATTTAACTTGACTGCCTCATTGAGTCTGTATTTATGCAACGTATCGATATGCCCATGTGATATTAATCATATACGTATAATAGTTATTGCACATCTTAATTTAAATCAAATTTTTAATTTTTTGCTGTGTGGAACATGTATGAACAATGTACTTGATGGAAACTAAAATATAGGATTCTGCTGGTGAGGGCGGCATTCATAAACAGAATTGTGTATTTGTTAGTGTTGAGTGTTTCTTGGGAGTTAACCAGTGTTTCTCGTCGTGAAATTGTGACCCATTGAGTGGTTTATCCTTTTATCATTAGCTTTCACGAGCAATTTTCTGTGTTCGTTTTTGAAAGTTAGTGAAAATGTTGCTTTATCTACTGAACTGAATTGCAGGTTTTTAAACCTTTCTCTTTCATGTTCTGTTCTTTGTGCAGAAATCAAGATGACTACCAGTTAGTTCGTAAATTAGGTCGAGGGAAATACAGTGAAGTGTTTGAAGCCATTAACATCACAAACAATGAAAAAGTAGTTGTTAAAATACTTAAGGTAAGACTTGCTTCAGTACTGATGAACATTGCACACCCACAATTGCATCTTCTCCTAACCCATGCCTGAGCCACACACTATTGCCCAAATAAGAGGAGAAATGGGCAGCAACCTTCCAGTCCTCCCAATTTCACCCTTGGGTGTGAACACATGCCCTGCTAGTTTGAAGGAGTGCAGTTAATAGTGCGAGCATGTTACTCCTGCCGTTAACTGCACTCTAATAGTAGGGGTTCTGCAGAGATCTGATGGCATCGAAGGCCTCATGTTTTCCAGCTTCAATCTCCCATTTAAATCTTAACAAGCAAAGCCCAATTGTCCTCTTGACATAAGTCATAGATTTCTGGCCTCCAACAGGCATTGATTTGGAGCAGAACAAAAGAGAGATGAACGGGAAGAGCGGTGCATGGAGATGTGGATTCGATTTGAGTGCCACTCTCTCAGGATTCCCAAACTCCGATGCAAAATGCCGCGAGAGTTGGGCATTTTAGTTTTCCCCTTTTTGATCCAGTTTTCTCTCACTCTGTGTGCTGACTCTTTGCTCAGATACAGTCCATGGGCATCGGTTACTCTTCAAAGCCTTATCCAAGTGGCAATTCTTCTTGGGTAAATCTAGACAACAAGTCCTGACTTGTTATTTGATTATGGGGGATGTCGGAGTTGATCCTGATCCTGTCCTCACCCCGAGTCCGCACGTGCATACTTCCAACGGGTAGCTGATTTTTTTTGTTGCCTCCTTTAGTGAGGATTACATAGAAACATAAAAAATAGGTGCAAGAGTAGACCGTTCAGCCCTTCGAGCCTGCACCGCCATTCAATAAGATCATGGCTGATCATTCCCTCAGCACCCCTTTCCTGCTTTCTCTCCATACTCTTGATCTCTTTAGCCGTAAGGGCCATATCTAACTCCCTCTTGAATATATCCATTGAACTGGCATCAATAACTCTCTGCAGCAGGGAATTCCACAGGTTAACAACTCTGAGTGAAGAAGTTTCTCCTCGTCTCAGTCCTAAATGGCCGACCCCTTATCCTAAGACTATGTCCCCTGGTTCTGGACTTCCCCAACATCGGGAACATTCTTCCCGCATCTATAACCTAACCTGTCCTGTCCTGTCAGAATATTGTATGTTTCTATGTTCCCCTCATCCTTCTAAACTCCAGTGAATAAAGGCCAAGTTGATCCAGTCGCTCCTCATATGTCAGTCCAGCCATCCCTGGAATCAGTCTGGTGAACCTTCGCTGCACTTCCTCAATAGCAAGCACATTGCCCTGGCTGAGAACAGTCAATCCAACAAATATCGGGAGTCAAGTTTGAGGCCTTCCTGGTCTGAATGGCTCAACTTCTCACTGTGTAAATCTGCTGAGCCATCGGGGAAGTGAGTGTGATTCCTTACTTGGTTTTCTTTTTAACCCTTCTTAGAACATAATAGGAACAGGAGTAGGCCATACGGCCCCTCGAGCCTGCTCCGCCATTCAATAAGATCATGGCTGATCAGCTCCACTTTCCCGCCCGCTCCCCATAACCCCTTATCGTTTAAGAAACTGTCTATCTCTGTCTTAAATGTATTCAAAGTCCCAGCTTCCACAGCTCTCTGAGGCAGCGAATTCCGCAGATTTACAACCCTCAAGAAATTTCTCCTCATCTCAGTTTTAAATTGGCGGACAGAGCCTTGCACCTCTCTTACACTGCAAGATTGATATGGTGGGATAATTAGAGGCATTAACCTGCCATTTAACGTCAATGCATTGGAGCACCAATTGTTATACCATGTATACTTTTCCAACACAATATTGTGGATTGGTAATTTTTTTTCATGTGTATTGCAATTATTGCTTCTGAAGGATATCTATTGGATAATGCATGGTAATTGGTTGGGATTTAAAAATTTTATTTATTCATTCATGGGATGTGGGCGTCGCTGACAAATCCAGCATTTATTGCCAATCCCTACTTGTCCTCGAGAAGGTGGTAGTGTGCCGCCACCTTGAACCGCTGCAGTCCATGTGTTGATACTTCTTTGTAACAGTTTGGTACGACTGAGTGTCTCGCTAGGCCATTTCAGCGGGCAGCTAAGAGTCAACCACATTGCTGTGGGTCTGGCCAGACCAGGTAAGGATGGCAAATTTCCTCCTTTCAAGGACAATAGCGAGCCAGATGGATTTTTACAACAATCTGGTAGTTTCATAGTCTTCATTACTGATTTGAGTTTTTTATTCCAGATTTAGTGAATTTAAACGTGGTGGGATTTGAACTTGTGTCTTACGGATCATTAGTCTAGGCGTGTGGATTACTAGTCCAATAACATGGTACTGTTCCCGATGATCCGGCAATGAACGTTATTTCATGGCTATATTTAAAAGCATTAATAAATATTTTGCGGTTAAAATCTTCACTTGTCAGTCACTGTGAATGGCCCTCAATTAATAATTGCACTGAACAAAACACCTTTTGGTGTACCGTACCTGTAATTTTACAGTGTCATGTCTTTTCCTGTTCCCATTTTTTTTTTAAACAAGAGGTACTCAATAACAGACCTGCAGATGTGGGGTGAAGAGTTCCAGTTATTAACCAATGGAAATATTTGGAGGAGCAGGGGGGGGGGGGGGGAGGGGGGGAAACCAGCAAATTACCACAGGTAAAAGTAATACCAAAATGTACTTCAAACAAGTACATTGCACTGCAGCAACTCCCCAAAGCTGCTTCGGCAGCACCTACCAAACCCGCGACCTCTACACCGTGAAAGACCAGGGCAGCAGGTGCATGGGAGCACCCATCACCTCCAAGTCACACACCATCCTGATTGGAAATATATCGCTGTTCCTTCATCGCTAGGTCAAAATCCTGGAACTTCCTCCTTAACCGCACGAGCTGCAGTGGTTCAAGAAGGTGGCTCACCACAGCCTTCACAACGACAATTTGGGATGGGTGATAAATGCTGGCCTTGCCAGCCAGCAATGCCCACATCCAGTGTTGTAATTGCAATACATTCCTTCATAAGCCTGGGAGCATACTCATAATAGAACAAAGTCAAAAATCTATATTTTCTTCCTTCACATGCCTCTGGGCTGTTTAAGTACCGAATATCCATTCCTATTAATGTTTTTGTAGGCATGTTGCCATTTTCTTTTTATCACATATCTCTGTATTGGGTGGAAGGGTGATTTTTACTATCCTCCATTAGCACTAAATACAACAACAACTTATATTTATATAGCGCCTTTAACATTTGTCCCAATATACCTGGCGATGAAAGTTGCCTGAGATAATTCCTCTTGATTTAATTTCCCCCCCCCCCCCTGCCCTTTCCTCCCCATGTATTATTAAGGGGCACTTTCTGCCTCTCCAGAAAGCACGCTCGACATCAGAGACTAACTACCTGAGGAAATGTGCGTGCATCACCCATCGGTGCAGTGGAGCTCCAGAGCCTGTGTGCGACAGCAAAAGTAAAGAAACAAAGCAATCGCAGTTTAGTTTATAAAATATAATTAAAACAAACCAATACTTTTTTTTCTTGCAGCCTGTAAAGAAGAAGAAAATAAAGCGTGAAATTAAAATATTGGAGAATCTGCGTGGCGGTCCAAATATTATCACACTCATAGATATCGTCAAAGATCCTGTGGTAAGCGAAGATTCCACTTCTTTCACTTCAGTTGAGTTTTTACTGAGACGCAACTACAATTTAAAAAAAAATACAATGGAAAAAATGGTTTTGTGAAAGTGCAACTGAAGCCCACATCTTGTAAAGGAGATGAATTTTTTTTGTCCCTTTGTTGCATTTTAATGGCACAGCAGAGAAAACGGAGTGCTGGAAATCTGAAATAATAATGGGAAGTGAGAACCCACATTAGAAAAAATTTGGCATTTTCTGTTGTTTAATGGCACAAATCTTCCTGTGGGTTTGTAGACTGCTACTGGTGTACCCACCCACCTGTCGGTTTAAGTTGCTGCCCTCTGCATTTCTGGATAGTAAATAAAGGCTTTTTTGTGGCCTTGCTTTAGTTAAGCACTGTGTAAAACAGATGTCGTTAATATTTTATCACATTCATGTGTGATATTGCTCCCAGTAATTGAGTGCAAACGTATCGGTGATTAAATCATACTCATTAAAAGATCGATGGCTATCGATGCCCCACACTGAGCTATGTTCATTAGAAGACCGCTTACAACTCTTTTGAATTAACTCCTTCCATAGTGTATGTTACCGTGAGAGTAATAAACGACGCACATCCTGCTTCTGTCTGTTGCCCGAATCTCTCGTAGTCCACGGTGTCTTATTTTCTGTTTTCTTGATCAACTCGATGCAGTTGTGCATGGGTTTGAGAATAAAGGGCAGCTGAAGATGGAGACTTTCCATGTATACCATCATACATGTCCAGATTGTCACAGGAAATGTTTCCTCCTATAATAGTACAGCACAGAAGGAGGCCATTTAGCCCATCGAGTCTGTGCAGGCTCTTTCGAAGAGCGATCCAGTTAGTCCCACTCCCCTGCTCTTTCCCCCTATTCTTGCAATTTGAAGTATTTATCCAATTCCTTTTTGAGGGCTACTATTGAATCTGTATCCACCACCCCATCGGGCAATGCATTCCAAATCCTGACCACTCGTTGAGTACATTTTTTCCCCTCCTGTCGCCTCTGGTTCTTTTGCCAATCACCTTAAATCTGTGCCCCCTCATTATCGCTGAATATGTATTTTAATGTATTTCGTGGACTATATTTCCTTCTGTTTTGTAATACAGTAGTGCTAGTTTAAACATATCTCAGAACACAGGAAATTAAAGTGTTGATAAGGTTAAATATATTGCATGAAGTAATTCTTAACCAATCCAGTCTCTATAGTGGCCAGCTGACAGATCTAAAATCACCTCATTTATGATCGGCTTTACTTTTGTAAAACCTCTCGAGAACAGGATTTGCTTGCTGTGATGCCCTTTACAGTTTATTAGCCCAGTGCGTTCTGTCTGGGCTAGCACAAGAAGAATGGATACTGATTTTTTTTTTAGCAAATTCATTTAATTCAGAAAAATATACGTACTTGCATTTTGTGACTCAAACTATACAGCGGCTGCACAAAGTACTTGCACGAGAATTAACACGTTCGGGTTATTGGTACAGATCAACATATTGGGAACAATTTGGTTTTAAGGACCAGAGCGATTTAGCAGTGTTCCTGGCATTCAGCTGAACACAAAGGTAACTTGCCTGGTTGTGCTGTTGCCATAATAGGAATTTCAGCAACCTAACCAAACAAAGAAAATTCTTGAACCAAAGCAAAATACTGCGGATGCTGGAAAACTGAAAAATGCTGGCAACACTCAGCAGGTCAGGCAGCATCTGCAGAGAGAGAGGAACAGTGTTAATATTTCAGGATGATGAGCTTTCATCAGAGCTCAAGAAAACTTTTGTTAGTTTATAGCTGGGTTCTGATTTCCTAATTAGCAGAGAAGGGCATCTGTGACAGCTCTCTGAAAGACCGGTTAGTTCCATTCCCTTGCCCTTTCCTCATTCCTTTTAAAATGTCTCTCATTTACCTTTTTAAAATCTAACATGGATTCTGCTTCCACGCCTCATTCACTAGGACTTCCATGTCCGAATGACTCCATATTTAAAAAAAAATCTTCTACTCCTTTCTTTTGACACAAATTGTTTTCCCCCCAAAACTGTGAAAGTTTGAACACCTCTTTGATCTCTTCACCTTCTTTGTTCTAATGACAAGAGCCCCAACTTCTCTAGTTTCTCCTCTTGCCCAAAGCCTCCCATCCAGGGTGTCGTATTGAATCTCTGCACTCTCTCCATGGACTTGACATTCTTCCCAAAGAAAGGAATCAAAACCGGATACACTATTCTAGTTGCGGTCTAACCAGGTTTGGCTTTTAAACAACAGAGTGTGGGAGTTGTGGTACAAGAGGAGGAGGTGGATCAATTAGATAGAATAAGATAAGGAAATCATACTGAAAAATTTGGTGGAACTGAAAAATGGAAAAGCACTGGATCATCATGGCATGCATCCTAGAATGCTTAGGAAAGTAAGGCTCTGACCACAATCTTTGAAACATGCTTGGATATGTAAGTTTTGCCAGGGGATTTCAGGTTTGTCTGATGGCAGTCTGGGTGTCTGCTGCGGATGTTTCCTGTAAGGTTCCAGGAAAGAGCTCCAAACTGCCTGATCTCTCCAGAGTTCCAGGCAGCCTGTACGTTGCCTGTTCTGAGTGACGTGCGTCACGTAGACATTTCACGCAAATGTTTGTTGCAGCGAAACCCCTTTTTGTGAGGCGCGGTGACAGTCGCGTTAAACTATATGTTGCAGAAGAGTGGCAAGATCTGGTTTGCCTGGTAGGCATTTAGTGGATTGTTGAAATGTGAATGTACAATAGCTCAATTCTCGAGGATTATGCAAGTGTTCTGTTCAGAAATATGCCTGATTCCTGCAGACAAGGACTCCATCACTGAAGTCTTTTTTTATTTGGACAGATTTGTTTGGCTGTAATTTGGATGCTAAATCATTAATATTTTAGGCATTTCATCACTTTTTGTGACTTTGAACTGGGGGATAGAACACTTTCTACGTTGTGTACCTATTTCCAGCATCAAGCACTCCCAGGTCAAGTTAGATGTAAAGTTCCCTGCACTCTGACTGCACCAGTGTGACAGTTTTGCATTTTTCCACACCTTCCTTCCTGTGACACTGACAGTTTAGCTCCATTTAATGCTGAATTCGATTGCTGCTGTGGACTCGTACTGGGAACCGGACTCAGACTGTCTGAACTCATTTTACACAGGACCCTTACAGCAATCATTCCATCAGTATTGGCTGGGTTGAAACCCAAGCCCCGAAGGTAAAAGACCTGTATCTTAACACACTGCACCACCTCGATCCCATGTTTGAGATTTAAATTATCTCCTTTTTGAGGAAAACTATATTTGCATAGATTATTTAGCTTTTTTTTTCCTGAGGAATTTCCAAACATAAGAATATAAGAAATGGGAGCAGGAGAAGGCCACCTGACCCCTCGAGCCTGCTCCGCCATTTAATAAGATAATGGCTGGATGAGGGTGGTAACGAGCCGTGCAGAGGAAGGCTTGTGTGGACTTCATTCCTCCAGTTCTTTGTATGGTGCACAATTACACCAACCAATTAATTATACTAGCACAGTATAGCGATCTGCCCCACCCCCTCCCCAATAATGACATTGTTTTCCAATAGAACCACTTCACTTGCATCTTATTGGTTTAAATAAGAGTGGAAAAATTGCACTGAATGATTGTATGAATGACTAGCCTTTTCAGAAAGGTTGAGGTTAGAGGTGGACAGGGTGACTCTTTCATTGTGTATTACAGTTTGCAATTTGTGGCTGTGACTGCTTGAAATGTTGTTACACAGTGCTTTGTAGTTTGGATTATTTTTGTTAATATGTACATTTATGCTGTTTTTTATTTTTCTTTAGCCCCTTTATTAAAGGTGCAGTTTTAATAGTATTTGCAATGATTAGGAAATTACGAAAATCTATAAAACATTGATCATTTCTTGGCTTAAAGTAAGTCGGGCTTTTTGGCTCCTTTAGTGCACACTAGGGGCCAAGTTTCGACCTCAGTTGCTCCTGATTTTTTGGAGCAACTGGTGTAGAACGGAGTATCTTAAAAATTCAAATTCTCGGCATTTAATTTGCTCCAGTTCTAGTCAGTTAGAACAGTTTCACTTTGGAACAGAATTTTTTTTTTCAAAAGGGGGCGTGTCCGGCCACTTACGCCTGTTTTCAAAGTTTCGGCAGTGAAAACTTACTCCAAACTAACTTAGAATGGAGTAAGTGAAGATTTTTGTATGCTCAAAAAAACCTTGTCTACACTTTCGAAAATCAGGCATAGGTTACAAATCAGGAGTAGGGAATGGGGGAGGGGGGGTTTAAAGGGAAGTTTACAAACATTAAACACTTCAGTTTTACAAATAAAGAGCCATCATCAATAATAAATGATAAAAACATCAATAAATCAACCAATAAAATCAATCAAAAAAAATTAATAAGAAATAATTTTTTTTTTAAAAATCAATAAATAAAACATTTTCTACTTACCGACTGCAGCACCGGGAGCCCTCCAACAGCGTGCTGGGATGCCCCCCCCCCCCCCCCGCCCAGTGTGTCTCTGTGTCTCTATCTCTCTGTCTGTCTGTGTGTGTCTCTCACTCTCTGTCTGTCAGTGTCTGTGTTTCTGACAGCGAGGGGATGGGGTAGAGGGGGTGGGCGGGGAAGGGGGTGACAAGTGAGGGAGGGGAGGGGGTTGAGAAGGGAGGGAGGGGAGGGGGGAAGGGGGTTGAGAAAGGAGGGAGGAGAGGGGGGGGAAGAGAAGGGAGGGAGCGAGGGAGGAGGGGGCCCCAAGACTTTGAGCTTAGACTTACCGGATTGACAGGTAGGTGGCGTCGGGGTCGGGAGCGCGGATCGGGGGGGCGGAGATCGGTCGGGGAGGTCGGGAGCGGGGGAAGCGAAGGTCGGGTCGGTGGGGGGGTGGAAGCGGGAGTCAAGTCGGGTCGGGTCCGGTCCGGAAGAAGCAGGAGCTGGGTGTGGGAGGCAGCCTTATGCACGCAGTCCCAGTGAGGCCATTCGGCCAGGGCTAGGGGCTGCGTGCTTCGGGCCCCTCCCACACAGTTTTGGGCGCCTGGAGCTTACTGCACTTGTGCGCCCACTGTAGCGCACATGTGCAGAGTCCCGGCACTGTTTTCAGTGCAGGGACCTGGCTCCGCCCCCAACTGCTCGTGCTGCGCCGCGCCGCGCCGAGGGCCAGAGGACCTGTAGGGAGCCGGAGAATCTGGAAGTTTTTTTCCGGCGCACTTTGTGGCGCGAAAAACGGGCGTCCAGGTCGGGGCTGCGCCGTTCTAGGCGCGGCCCGAAACTTGGGCCCTAGGAGTTGGTTGATTTCTGCTGGAGATGTTATTTTTAAATGACCATTTGGCTAAAGTGAAAGATGTGTTTGTGGAACAGGATGAAAGCACTTTTAGCTTACTGCATATGACTTAAAATTTAGACCTATTAGTCATTACCTGGTACTTGTATATCTCCAACAAATGACCATCTCCACTTCCCCTTGACATTCACTGGCATTATCATCAACATCTTTGGAGTTACCATTGACCAGAAACTCTCCTGGACCAGCCATGTAAATACCGTTGCTACCAGAGCAGGTCAGAGACAGGGTACTCTGTGCAAGTGGCTCAGCACCTGACTCCCCAAAGCCTTTCCACCACCTACAAGGCACAAGTCAGGAGTGTGATGGAATACTCTCCACTTGGTACAGCAACGCTCAAGTAGCTCAGCATTTCATCCACTTCCTCTCCATTACCAGCATGCCATTGCTGCAGTGTTTACTATCTACAGGATTCATAGTCAAAAAAAATTATAATCAGTAAAATATTTTACATAAATTATTAATTTTAAAGATCTATGACTCATGCTCTTTGTTTCTCCTCAGTCACGGACACCTGCTTTGGTTTTTGAACACGTAAACAACACAGATTTCAAGGTAAGATTGTGCCCTTTTTGTTACAAGCTAGTTCTAAATAGTACTGGTATTCATATTCCATTCCTCTTCTCCCCCTCCCCTCACCCCCACAGAAGTAGGGTTCAGCGAAGAAAAGAGGCATTTGTTGCAATGCTTTCCCGCAATGTTGTGCATGAGGAATAACTTGCCGCCTCAGTATTGCTTTCTCTTGCAGCTGATCAGAGACTGGAGCATACATTTGTAGATGTGTATTCTCCGAAAATCATAGTCTTGAGCCTACTGTTCCATCCGTCCAGCTATTGATGTTGCTACTTGATATTCTCTTCAGTCAACCAGTTCCTTTATTTCCTCTCCTATTATTTAGGACCACCTTGTAACTGAACTCTCAATTGCCCACGACACACTCATTTTTCATTGTTTAAAGTCAATGAATTAATTTTCAATTCAACTGAAGACAATCTTATTAATTCCATATTTCAACTGCCAAAAATCTACTGTCTGCCGGTATCGAAGTCCATCACACTTTCAGGCATCACGTGCTATTTTCTGTCTCGCATGTTATTTAAAGAGAAGTAAATTTATAAAACAGCCCATCATTTCCTATGCACGGGAACTTCCGCACAAACCAAATACCTTCTAATTGGATATATATGTATGAGATATATCTATGTATGTGTGTATATATTTAAAAAAAAGTAGTCTGGGATAGTTTGACCTCTAATGACCCCAATGAGCTGCCAATTAGCCTTGAATTGACCCATAAAACATAGGGTAAGGGTGAAGGTCCTCTGTTTTTGACCAGGTCACACCCAGTGTTCCCATTAAATTTTTTTGGTGCGCAGCCCATTCAAAATTCTGCGTGTACATGGTTTTCCCCTTTGAAAAGCTGACGAGCCAACTACGCAGGGGGTCCAGAGAGCTGCGCGGACGTTGGTGACACCTCTTCTAATCTTGCCCATGCCCATGTAACCTGAATTACCCGAGTGTCCTTTTTGGCTGCCGCTCCGGACCCAAGCAGATTACTTCTATCTCCTGTATTTTCCTCTTTCGTCTCCGCGAGGACTCCTCGTTCCTGCTTCCACCCTGTCCCATCACCTAGTCCAGGCACATTTATTTTCTCCTGTCTCTCGTACTTGGACTCCTCCCCTCCTACCCCACCCAATTTCTACCCCACCCAATTTCTACCCCAACAAATGTTCCCCCTAAGGTACTCAGCCGTGCACCGATCGAGGTCCTGCGCAGGCCACTCCCCAGCTGCTACCTACCGCTGGAAGAGATGTCGAGCAGAAAATTTAAAGGGCCTGCCTAAGGGAAAAACATTTATAGGAACCTTGACCCCAACCCATCAAGATTCCTGGCCTCCTACTTCTGCTGCAATTTCAGGCTTGGATCCCCTATCCCCTTTATAAAAGCCTGTCTTGGCATTCTCCGAAGGGTCCATTAAGGCACCCATTCCCACCTCCTTACAAGCAGCAGCCCACAACTGCCAAATCCTCCTCTCTAATCAGCCTTCCCATCCAGCTTACACCGGAGGTCAGCTCACTTTGCCGACCTCTGGTGCACCCTTCCCACCATTAACCACTTGAACTCTGCCAGTGAATCAATTCCTGCCCCATCAATTAAACTCCGCAATGCTAATTAGCAAATTCCCTTGTAATCCATGACCTTATTGTGGATGATTGCATTGGCAACCTGGCTTTGACTGAAACTTGACTGATGGATGACTTATTGAAGCCTCCCTACCTGGCTATATTTTCCAGTACCTGCCCTGCCCAAACTACCATGGTGGCAGTGTGGCCCTTATCACCAAACCACACCTTGGTCACTCCTGCTTACTACTCTGGTTCTTTCTCATTCAAGCACTTCATCATGTTCCACCCCTCTCCTTCTCTCCTGTCTGCAGCCCCCAAGCCCCACCCCAAGTGATTTCAATCTTTATCTCGGCCCACCTTGCCCCATCTCCTCTGAATTCACTGACTTCTTGTCCTCTCTAAACATAGCCCCCTATATTAACTCTCTTGCCCATATTCAAGGCTACTATATTGACAATACCAACTCCCATGGCCCTATCACTCTCATCGTCTCCATCACAGACAAGGCAATCTCTGACCATGTATTCCTCACCATCTACATCACCCTACCCCTTTGCAACCCCACTTTCTCTGTGTCTGACCCTGGAAAAAAGCTCTCTGACTTACAGCTGCACTTTCCAAATCCCACTTGCCTAGCCTATCGTCCTCCATTTGTCATAATAATTCTGCAGCACCCTCAAGTGTTTCGAGTAAAACCAATATAAGATTCATATTCTCATGTATAAAACCGTTCACGGCCTCGCTCCTCCATATCGCGGCCTCACTCCTCCATATCTCTCTCCACCTCCAGCCATATAAGCACCCCTATCAATTAATCTAACGCTGGCCTTTTGCCCCAACATTATCGGCCGTACCTTCAGCTGCCTTGGCCACATTCTCTCCCTGTACCTCTTCGTCTTTTCACCTCCCTCTTTAAATGCCCTCCCTAAAAATAACCTGATACCAATAAAGTCTGAAATTGTTCTGTTCTTTTCTTGCAGATATTCCCAAACCACTTTCAAATGTTTTATTTTGGAACCCATATTTTTGCCAGTTAATGTTTCCATATTTTTCTAAGGCATCTCACTAGACCTTTAGCCTATTTTCTGACCACGAAAGCAGGCATTTCATCCCATGTCTCTGGCCATGCTGCACTGTAACTGTCTTGTAGGGATGTCCGAGTGAAGCGGGTGACAATTTTCACTCTTGTGGAAGTGTCTGACCTCTGCGTAGTTCCTTCCCACAGTCGAGTTTGACTACATAACGATCACTGCCCTTCAATCTGATTCATTGTCTGTACGAAGCATTTTGAGATATTTGAGACACAATTAATCTACATATAAATAAGTTGTTAATGTCATAACAGATTGTGAACTTGATTAGTGGAAGCATGAATATGATTGTCCATCCAACTGTCACTCTAGTGATGCCCTTTAAAGGGTTCGGTATCTTTCATCAATATGCTTTATTCCTTTTCACAATGTGCATTTATAAGTATGCTAACTAAGGAGAAGAAATGTATTCTGTATTTCATTAATCTGTGCCTAAGTTTTGTTGAATTTTGTGTTCAGTAAAACGTTCCTAGCTTTGTTGAAAATATTATTAACCTTTTCTTGTATGTATTCCCTACAGCAGCTGTACCAGACCTTAACAGATTATGATATACGGTTCTACATGTATGAGATTTTGAAGGTATGTTGAAATGTTTTTGTTTTGTTTTAAAACACATAGTAAAAATAATTAATATAATACAGATAATTGAACATTTACATGGCAGTACTTAATGAAGGCTGTCAATGGTTAATATCCCAGATCACAAGTGAGATCCTTCGATGGCTTAGGGCAGTAGTCGGGGTGCCAGAATCAGTGTCAATTTTCTGGGCTGTCCCCAGTTTTATGTAGGTTGTTTTTTGTAGGTGGTTTTTGTGGTGTTTGTGGCAGTATTAGTGCTGGCTGTGGCTCTCAAATTATGTAGGAGTAGATCTCACTAGAAAATTGGAATGTCATTACTACATGTCTACTGAGGAACCTACCGTTGATTGCCAGGACAAACTGTTGTATATGTCTTGTGGATTTACTGCTGATTTTGATGAACTTGATGTAATGACACCACTGTCATAATGTTAAGGGACATGTAGAGTACAGATGCTTAAATTGATTCACAGTTGAATGAACCAAATGAACTGCAGCCTGTTTTAACCAGTGAGTACTTCAAGATTGTAATCTGCACATTCAGGCGACAGATGTCAACTACTTGAATTTCATCTTGAGCAATCAGTAATACGAGTCTTGATTGAATTGCTGACTTCTAATCACTCTGAAGTGCCCGTTCCTTTTCTTTACACAGAGATGTAAGCTTATTTTAGCCAGCATATAGTTATGCGTTTTGTAGTTGTTGATGTGAAGTGCCCAGCGCTCTTGAGATGTCAACATAATTCCTGGGTTCTGTCCCGACCTAGCTCGAACCTACTTCAGTGAGGCTGCCTCCACTGCTGAATGAAGCTGGGCTGAAGAAGTGTTCGTCTGGTCCACTGGACCTCCTGGGCATTCTGTAAACTTAATTCAGCCTTTTCAACGTTGGGAGAAAGCAGATACTAATGTCTGCTATCTCCTAACATTAAGAAATAGCCACCGAGAGAGTGGAGCTCTGCTAATGTAAGCTTGTGTGCAGAGCTCTGTTCGCGTGGGCAGAGTGCCGTTTTCACCCTGGTATCAAAGCAGTGATGTGTTATGGGAGTAGTTAAAGATACCATTTCAAACGAAACCTAATTACTTTGTATTTGTGCCTAAAAAGTAGTGTGCTACTTGTCTATTTGACTGAAAAATCAAAGATCAAAGGGTAGGATTCTGACCGTAATCTCTGATGTCCAGTATTCTACCGTGGAGTGGTTTAAATAGTACTCCGGTCAGTAATTTCTAAGAATTTATATTCTGTATATTACTGTCTCTGATAATCTGGAAAAGGATTGAGTAAGTTAAGTAAACCGTATAACATTAACTACATCCTTTTACGCACCACTGGATTTGAGGCCTGTTAATCAACATTTATGGGGAACTGCATAACAGGCAAGATCCCCGCTATAATTTTGACATTGGGTGAGTCCAACTCGCTTCATTACCCGAGCTCTTGCATCATATAAAATCCTCCCCCCCCCCCCCCCCCCCCCCCCCCCCCACCCTTGTGCACGCTGGAGAGTTAGTTTTTCCCCCACCCAGGAACTATGTTCACCACTCCCAAGCATGTCTTGGTTTGAAGTTCATGAGTTTGGCACTGGCATTTGTTGCAGCTCTCTTTAATTTCATCGAATGGTTACAGCCATTCGGCCCGTCGGCCCGGCAGGTGTTTGCAGGTAGACAGTGTTGAACTTGATTTTTTTTTTTGCGTCCATCAACAGTTTTTAAAAAGAAAAAAACAACTGGGTTTTTCTTTTTAACCATGCTGTATATGATTGACGTGCATTATCCCAATTTGCATACCTCATGCCTGTTGCACCACTTGACACTGGCTGATACAGTTCCAAGCGATTTGACTTTCAAAAGTCCTCTAAACTTGAGCTCATGATGCTGAATGGCACCATGTTGTCATCCTGCAGCCAACAAAGAGTTTTATCATTGTACCAAGTGCGGATGACAATATGACGGTGTCTGTCTTCAAGACCTGCCTCCGCTTGCTAGATTTAGGCAGGTTCTCTGCCTATACCTGCTGAGATTGGCTTCATTGAATCTCTCGTACTCCAGGAAAAAGATTGAAAGTGATTATGCATCCAGAATAATAGGTAAATCAACCAGCTGTGATCCAACTTCCTCAAGTGCCACCAACACTTCAGTGTGCTCTGATGCCGAACCTGGCAACAGCCCCACTCTGTTGGGTGCCTCCCATCCACAGCAAAAGTCTAATTCCCAATCTTCCGCAGCAACAGGCCATACACCTTCACCCTGCCGCTTCCGAGGGAGCAGCTTGTGTAAGAAAATGGGCTTTTGAGGGTGTAATGTATTTGCTTCATGGGTTCTTTGCTTAAGAATTCACAGCAACACATTGCTATTAAGAACTAGTTAGTTTATTAGAAAAAGGTTTAACAATCACACTACACATTACTAGTTCATCCACCCGACTCTCAGACACCTGTCTTATCGTGGATGCCCCGAACCCAACTGGCTGGGGTTTTATTGAACAACACGTGACTGGCTAACCCACTCCCAACTTAACAGCTCTACAAACCTGTGAGCATACTCCGGTTCATACATTAGAGGGTAATTTGAGGGATCAGGCATTGCGAAGAGTTAAATGACCCCACGCTTTTTGTTACAACTGCTGTACTGCAAAATCCACAGATTGCTGGGTGTGTCACCAATGGCCTTCTGTATGGTGAAAATGCACTTGCTATTATAGGGAAAAGAACACATGTCTCCAGCTCTATCTCTCATCTCTTTCTCCCTGTGGGAACAGCTGAACCACTGCGAGTGGTTAAAGCATAACCAGTTAAGTTCCTTTTTACTCATTTTCAGTATTAAGATCTGCTAGACTATAGTTTAGTACTAAGATGGCCTGTGTTATAGTTTTTATTAAGTTAATATAGTTTTATTAATTTGGTCTTATTCCTGTTGGAATTAATTTAAAGTATATTTTAAAAACCAGGCCCTAAGTAGAAGCCATCATCACCATGGAAATGGAAAGCTTGTACTGGGCTCAGAAAAGGGAGGGCCAAAGACCTGTGTTGGCCACAGACCTTGCCGGGCTCCTGATTTGGTAGAAGGGGGGCTTCCTCTCCGACTCTCCATCTTTCCTTTCCTCCTTCAAGACGCTCCTTAAAACATACCTCTTTGACCAAGCTTTTGATCACCTGCGCTAATTTCTACTTATGTGGCTCGGTGTCAAATTTTTTATCTCCTAATACTCCTTTTAAGCACCATGGGACGTTTTGCTATGTTAAAGGTGCTATATAAATACAAGTTGTTGTTGTTGTTGTGGGAGATGCATGATTTCCGGTTCTTGGGCTATATCCTGGGTTTGGATCATTCTCAGTATAGAAGGGTCAGGAAAGGGCACTGCTCCGGACAGAAGCAAACGCGTTCTCCAGTAAAAGGAATGCGGAATGGGCCACATAATCTACCTAAAGGACAGTTAGGAGAGTTATATCGGGTAATACAATTCTTTATTGTACTTTGTAAACTGCTGCTCAAAAGTACATTATGTATTAAGCGTCACTTATGCTTAAATAAATCATCATCAGCTTCGAACCTTTGAACATTCTTAAGGGATTCCAATTTTTTCTTACAGTGGCGAGCCTAGCCAGGAGCTGACGAACGGTTATTACCTGTAATGTACTTTGGTGTAAGTCAGATCATAGGACTGCCGTGGCTGTCTGCCTAGCAATTTAAGGAAAACCTTCGGGGCGTGTAGGACACCTTGCCCTACCAGCAGTACTGTGGCAATTCATTATGGATGGCGGACTCGAACAATGTTGAGAGGGTCAGAGATGATAAATAGGTGTCGTTTTCGAGCATTCCAGGCGTGAAGCCGTATCAAAGGGCGGCAGAATTGAGGGTGGTGGACTAATGTTGAGAGGGCCAGAGATAGAAATTTGTGATAGGTTTATTGTCGTTTTTGAGCACTCCAGAGGGGGACTCGTATTAAAAGATGACAGACTGGATTCAGAACCGCATAACTCTAGGCAAAATCAGATTAGGAACATAGGAACATAGGAATTAGGAACAGGAGTAGGCCATCTAGCCCCTCGAGCCTGCTCCGCCATTCAATAAGATCATGGCTGATCTGGTCGTGGACTCAGCTCCACTTACCCGCCCTCTCCCCGTAACCCTTAATTCCCTTATTGGTTAAAAATCTATCTATCTGTGATTTGAATACATTCAATGAGCCAGCCTCAACTGCTTCCCTGGGCAGAGAATTCCACAGATTCACAACCCTCTGGGAGAAGATTAGATAATGGCAGGCAGTTGTTACACGATGCAGCCCACGTGTGCGCCCAACATGGGGACATAAGGGATAACAACTATCGGAGAAATTATTTAGAGAGGAAAAAAAGAACGCCAGGACCTAGAAGCCAGGAATGGTGACTGAAGTTGTATGCTAACCCAACTCCAGGTGGGACTGCGATAACCGTGACGCAAGCTCTGGGAGCTCAGCAAATGAAGGAAAAGAACAGGGAGTTAAAGAAACAAAATGAGTTGTTGAGACAGCATTTCAAAAGGCGGGGAAAAGGAACTTAAAAGTTGAAGCTGATGGTAAACGCTGCCAGCTTCTGTGCTGAAAAAAAATGAAGCTCAAGAATTATTGAGTGAAAGGAAACTTGAAGGATGCTGGAATTTCAGTGTGTGGAAGTGTGGGCGTTTTCCTGACAGTGAATGTTTAAGAAGTTACAGCATTTCTTTTGTTTGAAAGTCTGTCTTTAAAAAGTGTCTTGTTACTAACTCGGCTTGGGCCACGCTGGAGTTGCCAAACGCTACTGCGTCAGCTCCGCGGAATGCTGTTTGTCACCAGGCCGGGGTGAGCTGGATGAGAACGTTTGATAGCCCATTGTAATCTTCCAGATTAACACCCATGGGCGATGCCCTGGCACTGACTCTCTCACTGGAGCAGCAAGCACTGGTGAAAGCCTTGAACACAGGCGCAGAGTCTATGGCTTCATCGGCTGGCTTTGCTGCATCTTTCAGTGTTACCTTTAGACTGCAGAAGTACCGACGCCCTTTTTGTTGGAAAAGATTCCTTTGGTGGGTAAGTAGAAGATTGATTAGAATCCTGCAGATGCTACCAGCAGAACCTCAACAATCCCCAGAATGGCACAGAAAGCTGGGCTATCTCTTGAACCCTCGTCTGCTCCAGCTCCTTCAAAGAGCAATCCAGTTAGTCCCACTCGCCCGCTTTTTCCCCATATCCCTGCAATTTTTTCCTACAAGTATTTATCCAATTCCCTTTTGAAGGCTACTAATGCATCTGTATCTACCACCCTATCGGCAGTGCATTCCAAATCCTAACCACTCGTTGTATAAAAAAGTTTTTCCTCATGTTGCCTCTGGTTCTTTTGCCAATCGCCTTGAGGATTCACCCGCCCTGTCTCCTGCCTTTCAACTCTTCCATGGCTCCACATTATGCAGCACCAGACTTGCCAATTATCACTTGGAATCATACAACACAGAAGGCCACTTGTGTTCTTTGCTGGCTCTTTGAAAGACTCACTTGCCCTGCAAAATTCTCTGTTTCAAGTATATATCCAATTCCCTAAAAGTTCCACCACTCTTTCAGATCGTAACAACTCGCTCAAAAAAATTGTTAATTTCCTCTCTGGATTTTTTTTACCCCTTAAATAATTTACTCCAAGACCCAAAGACTTGCAAAATGGATATTCTTCACTGTTACCACCATTCCCAGTGGCTCAGTAAAAAATAATTCTCTCTGTTCTGTAGCTGTGTTTTGGGCATCCTTGCAATAGCTGACCATTGATAAAGACTGCAAAAGGAATAACAATCCAGTGTTTACCACAGTGTAGTTTTACATAATCGTGACCGTTCCTGCCTCAGGAGAGTGATAGCAGTATGCTGTTCTCTCTTTTCTGCCCCACATTTACATTGGTTGGGTGCATGGCCCTGTTGGTTAGGCTCCAATGGAGACGCGATTGCTTGAGAGTGCAAACTCACAGGAGCGGGTCTCCACCTTTGCTTTGATTTGGAGAGTCATAATCTACTACTAGATCGATGCACACAATAGTGTGGGTCTGTGATACCTTCGGTTCCATGCAAGTCTGGCCAATTTTACTTGGCCAATTGCTTCCTCCTTCCTCTCTTTCCCAGACCACCTACTGCCAGTTTAGAATAATATGGGTTAGTCTCCCAACAGTGTATGGAGGATAGTCACTGAAAAAGAAAGAAATATTATCTACTTTGTATAGATTTCATTCATTCATTCTTCAGTCGAAAACAATACCACTCTCCCATCTGACCATCCTTTTAGAAGCTTGGATGGAGAGTACCAAGTGGTTGGTTCATATAGGAGCAGGTGTAGGCCATTCAGCCCCTCGAGCCTGCTCCACCATTCAATTATATCATAGCCAATCTGCGCCTCAGTTCCATTTACCCGCTGTAGCTCCACATTCCTTGGTTCCCTTCCTAAACAAAAATATATTGAGTTTGGTCTTGAAAGCTCCAATTCTCCCCCAGTGTCCATAGCATTTTGGGGAAAGAAAATTCCAGATTTCTACAATCCTTTATAAGTGCTGATAGCGCTCCTGAATGACCTAGTTCTAATTTTAAGATTATACCCTCTCATTCTTGATTCCCCCACCAGAGGAAACAGTTCTATCCCCCTTGCAATAAAGGCCAACATTTCATTTGCCTTCCTGATTACTTGCTGTACCTACATACTAACTTTTTGTGTTTCATGTACAAGGTCCCCCAGGTCTCTCTGTACTGCAGCACTGTGCAATTTTTCTCCATTTAAATTATAAATTGCTGTTCTATTATTTCTGCCAAAGTGGATAACCTCACATTTTCCCACATTATACTCAGTCTGTCAAATTTTTGCCCAATATATATATATATATTTATATATGTTGCAGATTTTTTGTGTCACAATTTGCTTTCCCACCCACCTTTGTATCAATGGCAAACTTGGCTACACTACACTCGGTCCCTTCATCCCAGTCATTAATATAGATTGTAAATAGTTGAGGACCCAGCACCGATCCCTGCAGCACCCCACTAGTCATTGTTTGCCAACCGGAAAATTACTCATTTATCCCGACTCTCTGTTTTCTGTTAGTTAGCTAATCCATGCTAATGTATTATCCCCAACCCCGTGAGCGTTTTATCTTGTGCAGTAGCCTCTTGTGTGTGGCACCTTATCGAATGCCTTCTGGAAATCCAAATACACCACATCCACTGGATCCCCCTTATCCACTCTGCTCGTTACAGCAAAGAACGCCATCAAATTTGTCAAACATGATTTCCCTTTCATAAAACCATGCTGACTCTGCTTGATTGAATCATGCTTTTCCAAATGTCCCGCTACTGCTTCCTTAATAATGGACTCCAGCATTTTCCCAACAACTGATGTTAGGCTAACTGGTCTATCGTTTCTTGCTTTTTGTCTGCCTCCTTTTTTTTTGTCCTCCTACTTTAACCCTCCAAGCCCCGGTTTGATGTTTAAACGCCTACATCAAAACAGTCATGGGGAGGGGAGCTGCCCGTCAGAATGTTGATCGATCTGTGCCCCAAAATCAGTGGCGTGTTGCCTGTCAGCGTGCGAGAAAGACCTTACAAGATGGCCAGTCTTTCTTCCTCAGCCTAAAATCCATCCTGCTTAAATTTTTACGGCTATAATGTGCATTTTAAAATAAAAAGCTGCATCAGACCGGCATGTCAAGTGCACAGTTCTGCTCAGCCAGAAAATCATTACGGCTCTGTGAGGCTGTTCCGCAGTGAGATTGATGGTCCCTGCAGGGGGTGGGTTTTGGTGCAGTCTTGCTTCCCTCAGTCTAAATGTTTAATGCTGCAGTCGGCTGTTTTAGATTTTTGTTCCATTTTAAGACTGCCACATTTAATTTGAATGGAGGGTGCAGGGTCTGTATTTTCTCTTTACGCAGCATATGCAGGGTTGTTGTTTTCTATTTAGTTTTATTCTGGGTATCGGCAGAAAGCCTGCTGCATTTCACTTTCCTCAGATTTCTCTCTCTTTTAGCACTCTATGCACCGTATCCTACTAAGCAGACCGGGCAGGCAACTTGTCCCTGGCTCTTCACAGTTGCTGCTCTCGGCCATGAGCTGCTTTTATACTGCCGTTTGTTTAGGTCGGGTTTTGAGAGATCAGCTACCTCTTTTTATATTTAAAAAAAAATAAGCTGGACCTATGATTCCACTGTCGGGATAAGGAGGCCAGATTGAGTAGCGTAAATGCTGAAGGCCATTCCTTAATGCCGGTCTCCTGGAGTCCACCTTAAACAGAACTGCCGCTCCCCTCCCCTCATGGTTGAGTGCCTTTCCTCCTGGGAAACATCATCTTAGTTTGCAGTCCAGGACTGTTTGGTTGTTTAAAACATTTTGAGCATGTATTTTTGATGATGAGTGAGAATAGGTTAGTTTTATAAGTACAGGTTGAACCGCCCTTATCTGGCATCCTCGGGATCTGGCCTGTGCCAGATAAGGGATTTTGCCGGATGACGGGAGGTCATGCCGACCCTCCCACCCCCACCCACACCCACACTTACTGGGTACTGCTGACCCGGGGCACCAACAGCACCCACTCTGTGTTCACGGTCCGACCTCCTCCCCTCCCGCTGCTCGCCATCCTCGTCTGAGCCCCGGCCCCTCCGCTGGGCTCAGCCTCGCATCAGGAGACCTGGCTGCTTCCACCCAGGTCAGGTCTGCCGACGCCGGAATGCTGCAAAATGGCAGGCGCTGTGCAGCTCGATGGCTGCAGTTGTCTCTGTGAGTGTCAGGCTGTCTCTCTCGGGGGCTGTGGGTGGGAGGCGGGGAGGCCGGCACTGATTCGCCAGATCACCGGCCATCCCACATTCGACGCCGCAGCGGCTCCCGCCACTTTCACACACAGACCCGACCTGCCAGGAATGGTGCTGAATGAGGGGCGTTGCCGGATAAGGGAGTCCCGGGTAAGAGAGGTTCAACCTGTATCGTTAATCTGAGCGTTGTACAACAGAAATAAAGGTTCCTTTACCTGCATTAGTGCAAACTAGGTGACATATTGTATCCCTGAAGTATATCGAAGAAAGACTTGCATTTATATATCCTCTTCATTGACCTCAGGACATCCCAAAGCATTTTGCAGCCAATTATGTACTTGTGAAGTATAGTCGCTGTTGTAATGTAGGAAACACGGCAGCCAAATTGCGCACAGCAAGCTCCCACATTCAGCATTGTCATTACGGCCGTTATTTAATGATGACCAGGACACCAGAGAGGACTCCCCTGCTCTTTATTGAAATAGTGCCGTGGGATCTTTTACATCCACCAGAGAGGGCAGACGGGGCCTCGGTTTAACGTCTCATCTGAAAGACGGCACCTCTGCCAGTGCAGCACTCCCATATGCATATTAAATTACCAGTAGGCACTTGTCTAAAGCCATGGCTCATTCACATTTGCAGCTCTGTGCGGCTGAATGGTGAGTTAGCCCTGGAATAATTCAGTGACATTTTTGGAAAGCTGGAAGTCACTCATATTTAAAAATCACAACTACAGATGTGGAGAGCTAGCTGATGGTGAGGACCTAGCTGCACAGCAATAATGAATTCTGGCTTAATGCCTTTCTTCGCAATGTACAAGGATGATTGTCTGCTGGTAATAGTTCTCACCGTAATCATTTAAAACTCTTCAATTCATTTTAATCTCTGCCCAGAGCTTCACTAGTCTGCTGCTCTGTAAATGGGCACTAATACGTGTAATACTGGAAATCCAAGTCTTTATTTAAGGTAATGCCTTCACAAAGATCATAACCAACCCCCTAATGGGTCCTTGCCCATGACCCTTTGTTCTTGGCATAACACACTGAGTTACTGTGCCACCAATTCACTGAAACGTTTGCCTTGATTCTCCCCAGTTGGTCTAAATGCTGTGATGTTTACCAGTTTGGACAGTTTTTTTACTGCAAGGAGCAGTTTTGCTGCTAATTGTGCTTGTAATGTGTATACTGATGAGGTTTATTACAAGGCAAGCTTTTACAGGGGTTTCAATGTTCTGGCCCAAATAATATTCACACACAAATAACTTATTGCAATAGTGGGGAAGCTCAAGTCTCATGTTGGCTTTTGCGTCACAATAATCTTATTCAACATCTAGACAGAGAATACATCTTTCTAGTAAAAACTCACACGGAACCACCCAAATTGCTGTCATTATTCAAGATGGACATTAACGTAACTAAAATTAGTTACTGATGAGATGAGCTCTTAATAGGATTCTTGTATTGTCATACCTTATTACCTAGTTTTCATTGTAAATTACTTGCAGTACTTTGTTCACTTGTCAGTCTTATTAATTAATGAGAGAGTGTACTCGCACTGGTCGGATGATATTCTAAGAGTGATCTTCTATGTTTGCAGGCCCTGGATTACTGCCATAGTATGGGAATCATGCACAGAGATGTGAAACCACACAACGTTATGATCGACCATGAGCACAGAAAGGTAACAGCAAAAAACAACACAATTACTCCAGTATTTAAAGGCGCGTATGCTGTTTTTCCTTTTCTAATATTTTACGGTAACAATTAGAATTGGAACCAACAGTGCATTTACTCATGCAGATGATGCACTTTTCGATCTCTGCTAACCAGGTTATGCATCCTTTGAAGAACAGTGGAGGTTTCATGTTTTGTCCATTCCTATCAGACAGGAATGTTGAAGAATGTAAGCTAATTGTTTGTGATAATCCAATCAGGGAGCCTACTAGGATAGGCAAACCAGTTTCACCGTTGGCTCATTTGAGTCTTTGATGTGCTCGAGAGTTTTGCTTGTGAAGGTACTACAGGTTGAGCGTCCGGAGTTCCAGAATACGGACATCGGGGTTGTCCGGAAACCAGAAAATGTTCTGAAATCCGGACTCGGCCACCCGACCTCGGCTTGCCCCGACCCCTCCCCCCCCCCTCCCCCCCCTCCCCCCCCCCCCCCCCCCCCCCTTTCCTTGGCCTGACCACCCGCCCCACCTCGGCCATCCAACTTCCCTCCCCTACCTACCTACTTCGGCCCAGGCAAAGACGTTCTGGAATGGCCTCGTTCCCGAGGTTTCCGGATTTCGGACATCACACCTGTATTAAAAATAAATCTTACTTTTGTACTGCCATGTTGATTTCAAGCAAAAGGGGGCATATAACACAGGGTGAAGTTGAGGTGTTTTTGTTTTCCTATCTCTCTGTTTCTGCTATATCTGTCTCATGTAAAACCTTTCATCACCAGTAATGCACAGTCTTAACTTTCATTGTTTTGAAATAGGTGCTGTAAGTTAAGTGAAATATTATAATCTATATAAATTTGCTATTTTTATACTTCTGTTAATCCTCTTAAACTTTTGGTAGATTTCAGCCTGCGTCATATGTCCTGTTGTTCTGTAAATGTGATCATTTATTCTGATTTGGAAGGGATCAGAAGTACCGTCTGATGCCTGTATCCTTTCTAGTAAATGTTCCAATGGAGGAAAAGTGTTCGTGGTTCATCCTGCAGCTTCCTATCCCAGTTACCTTATGCACGAGGTCACGTTTTAATTCATAAGCGCAGTGAACTTGTGTCTTGGGCACAAGCAAAAAAAGGTTAGGAATGAGGCCAAATCAAACCCCCGACTGATGAACCGCCCGCAAGTGAAAGCCACCAGGGAGAGAAAAGGACTCTAAGGCGTTCGCTGCTGGCCCCGAGGGACGCTTCGCAGGAGCAATCTCTCCATCCCTGTGTCGAGAATTTCGGGTTTTCCAACCTTCAATTCAAATCAACGAAGTGCAGCGGGGATCTCCTTATCAATGACGGACCGCAACTTCAGGATTTCCGCGTGCATCAAATCCCGAAATTGCGGTTAGTTTCAAAGGCGGAATGACAGCGAATGCTGCCAGTTTGTTGTCGTCCAGACCCCAGATTCCGGGATGATATATTTCATGTAATGGTTCCTCACCTATTACTGCTAAACCCATCCAGTTGCCTATACACAGTTAACAAATGCAATTTAGAATATAAGTATTTCAACTCGCCCATAAAATTGCCCAACCCCTATTGAAAATGCATCTTTTAAGTTTTGCATTCTGAAGCCTAACCTCTGTCAGTCACGGGGCTTGGGTTGGTTTGCAGGCGGTTGTCTGCACTCCTGCTGCAGGCTTTCCAGCCATCCTGATGCAACCCAAGTAATGCTGCAGGAAATCCACTTTTAATTTGTGTATTTTAAAGATAGAGCCTATCACTGCCCTCCTGGAGGAGTGCCTGCGTGCTGCCTGCCCAGATTCATGTCCTTTCTGGCCCCAGTTTGAATCAGCTGCCCTTTTTTCTCTCCTGCATTATGAGGGCTATGGTATTTTGCTCCTGCTCATGTGTTTACTGACAAACACCTTTAGATGCTGTGGCTAAACATAGTATCACAAAATACAGTTGATTAATCCAGTGATCCAGAACTAAACTCAGCAAGTCACAACAACAACTTGCACTTGTATCGTGTCTAAAAATGCCCCAATGTGCCTCACAGGAGCATTACCAAACAAAACTTGGCATTAAGCGATGTTGGGACTTTACATTAAAATGGAGTACTCTGCCATTGACGGCAGCCAGTCATTTCTTGTGTTTCCTGTCTCAAGCATTTCAACATGGTGACAGTGCAGTTGCTTAGGGCAACATTTGGTCGGAATACAATTTTTTTGTAACACCCAGGGGAGGGAGAAACTGTTGCCTTCAGTTTGTTCATGTTTTGGAGATGCATTTTGACAGCGGTGCGTTATGGGCTGTGACAGATGTGAAGCAGTTGAAGGTTTGTTTTCCTGTACAGGTGTTTTGCTGTGAAATTCCTTCTCTCGGAGGCTTAGTTGAATCAGAAGTTGCACGAAATACAGATTAATAATAGTATTAATTAGAATAGTAATAAAATGTAAAAAGAAATCCTGTTACCTACACACAACCAGTTCACTAAGGCCTAGAAATTCAGGTCATTTGCGCCTCCCATTAGCACCCCCAGGGAATGCGGGGCGAAAGTTAAAGCGGAGGTGTGCTCAAAATAAGATTTGCTGACCTGCACCCTGTTGGCACTTCGAAAGTGGGGTTCATGCTGCGATTGGTTAGCCTGGCACTCTGCTTGAATGCCAAGCTGTTGGCATGGCACCCCTGCTACCTGGTGGTCCAAGCAGGATGCTTTTTTTTGTTGCAGAGAATGCAACCTGGATCCTTCCCTTTTAATTAAGGGAAGAGCCCCTCCTACACGGCCCAGCACATAGCGCTGTGCCCAACCATCTCCCACTTTATTTTGCGCTCCACTTCCTTTCGGGGGCCGTAACCCCAATTTCCCGCGAGAGGAGAGACCTCTGCGCCGGGCGCAAAGACTGTCGCCTCGCAAATGGGGCGATACCGAATTTTTCCCTGTAAATTTCTGTAAGGGTTATATATTGGTCAACAACCATCACAGCGTTCAAATGAGTTCAAACATCCAATTACGGTGTAATACTTCTATTATAGTGAGACCTATAGCTGCACTTCTACGCATAAAGAAATAGAGTGGGTAGATAAATGCAGCTGCCTCCATTCTGGCAGGTGCGCTCGATGCATGTTTATATCGATGCCAAAGTGAAACCGCCGAGGTAGCTTTAATGTACGTGGGCAGTGAATCAGGTGGGTTACTGATTGTGGACCATTTCAGTGTCATTCTAAATTCTGATATGCTGTGTAACCTGCTGCCATTCAGTCTTTTCTAGAATTGTGCGTGTAAAAGCTTTATGAATAAGCTGCCATCACAGCTAAGGCACGAGTAGGGACGCTGCAGTTGTCCTTGGCACTGCAGGGCTAGGAAGGGAAGGACTGGGGGGAGGATTCAGCCAGGGTCCCGGGTCCCTGGTCCTGATCGCTATCCAGCGCACTCTACTGGAAAGTGCATGGGTGTTGGCCGTCAGTTAAGGACAGGATTGGATTGCCTGTGGTGCTTTCTATGGTCCACTAACTCTCGGGCACTCGGTGTCTAAGCTTGCAACGAAGCACTGGGCACTTGGATGAAGTATCGAGGGAGCTGCCAGTACCCATGCAGAGCAGTAACCCAGCAAGAATCATTCCTTTAGGAGAGATGGGGTGGAAATTGGGGGGCTGGGGGAATAAATTGCTGCCGATTCTCCAATTTTAATTATCTCAATTACTTGCCACTCGTCAGATGAAAAAGGCCTTCACGCCCCATATTCACAAGATCTGTTTCCAATTTGTGTTTTTATCTGTGATCAGTTACGGCTGATAGACTGGGGCCTGGCGGAGTTCTACCATCCTGGGCAGGAGTACAACGTCCGAGTGGCTTCCAGGTACTTCAAGGGACCTGAACTACTTGTAGATTATCAGGTGAGGAAAAACAACATTTTTTGAATTGTAAGCTCTTGTGTCCTGAATTAATTTTCACTGACCATTCTATAGTATTGGTAGATTGCAATCTCGCTACTTGCAGTTTAGTGAATTTTCTATTTTAATACTGATGTAAATTATTTTGGTGTCCATTGTTAATTTGAACAAGTCGATTGCAGTTTTGGAATATGGTATAATGAATTCCTTCTTACATTTTTGAGTTTTAACACACAACATTTTCCTTGGGTTCAATGTCATAAGCCACCCTGTAGGCGAAGTCACTTGCTCTCCGCAGCCAATAACTTGGCAAGTGTGGTAAACGTGGGTTGAACAGAGAACCCTTGGTACAGTGTTCTCTGCTTACTGGATACATCACATGCCACAATGAGGTTTCATCAACTGATGAAAGTAAAGATCATGAGACAACATCTTAGACAATTAAAATACTAGTCCGATTTGTTCAACTGTAAACTGATGATTCAACCATTGATTTAAACACTTCCAAACTCTACTGTGCTTTCAGAATATTTGTAGAACACTTGTGTTTTGTGATTCTAAAAGCTTGAAATTTGGAAGCTGCATGCTTAGCTTGCCGTTTAAATTTTACAGTAATTAAGTGCAGTATTTGAGGGCAGACTTGAGATGGTGGGTTTGGAGACTCTCTTCTTTTAGAAGCTGGGTTCTAATCCAGCTTGGACTGATGAGATCCAAGTTCTGTCGGCTTTCATGGTAAGAGCACCAAAATAGAATGAGTTATCACAGCCAGTTTAGGTTCGAACACCTCTCTTAGTTCTGGACAGGAATTAAGCAAGCTTGTTTGATAAATAATCTCTCTCAGCCCGTCACAACCTTTTGTATCTTTTATCGGTGCTTCTATGGTCTAACTCCTCTGAACTTTGTTGAAATCAGGACCCCGTACAGTTTCCTACTCTTAACGTGCTCTTTCCTAGGAACTCTATGTGAAGCTCCTTGGCAGGCTTTTAAAACCCATACTTGGTGTGACCCAGTCATTAGTTCCTGATCTACATTACGTTTCCCACATTACAACAGTGATTACACTCCAAAAGTACTTCATTGGCTGTAATGCAATTTGAGACATCCGGTGGTCATGAAAGGCGCTATATAAATCCCTAAGTCTTTCTTACTACTTCCTCTTTTTTTTTTAATCCCCTCAACTCAGCCTTGACCTTCACTTCAGTTTCTCAATGTCAAAAAAATACTTTGGTGAAAATGGTGTCTAACGCTCCGGGTTTTCTTGCTAATCCTCCTGGAAACCGAGATATTGAGATTGGTGAATTTGCGGCTGTGGATATGCTCTGCTGACGGCTCCTTTTTATAATTGAGGATTCGATTTGGTTGTTTCTGCTCTTGGGGATTATAGGGGGCAGTGAAGTTTTTCAGACCGTTGAGTTAGAAAGTGTTTTGGGTGTTGTCTGTTCCTCGGTCTGACAACGGGTGTACATCCAAATCAGCAAACTATTTATTTTTCCTTCTATCCCCAAAAGCTTCGGGTCTTGCTTGTGTGTTCCTTGTACTCTGAAATAAGATGTTTGAATCATACCATGGTATTATACAGCACAGAAGAAGGCCATGTGGCCCATCGTGCCTGTAGCAGCTCTTTAGAAGAGTGATCCAATTAGTCCCACTCCCCTGCTCTTTACCCCGCCACTAGAATTTTTTCCCTTTCAAGTATATATCCAATTCTCTTTTGAAAGTTACAATGCATCTGCTTCCACCACCCTTTCAGGCAGTGCTTTTCTGATATCAACTCGCGGCGTAAAATAAATTCTCCTCATCTCTATTAGAAACACAGTAATTCTCTAAGCATTTGGAGAGAGAAAAGGCAGGTTGATCTGGGGTGTAAACCTTTCGCCAGACTGACAAACTGTCTACCCCCAAAATGCTTTTTTTTACTCCGTCACGCTCTAGCCACTGCCCCAGGAGCAGAAATCAGCCAATCAGATTACTCAATTATAGAAGAACCTGTCAGCAAAACTTATCCTTTACTGCAAATTCCCCAACTGCAACAACATCTTGCGCTTACAGCAGGTCAGCCACATCTTTATACCTTTATCTGAGCAAAACAGCAGCTGAGAATCTGACCTGGATTTAATAGGTGTTTTCCCATAAGCTGGAATTAATTTGTCAAAGCTGGACTTGCCTGGACTGAACAAAGATTTATCTATCATAGAATCACACGCTACAGAAGGAGACCGTTCGGCCCATCGTGCCTGTGCCAGCTCTTTGAAAGAGCGATCCAATTAGTCCCACTCCCCCCACTCTTTCCTCATGGCCCTGCAATTTTTTTCCCTTTCAAGTATTTATCTGATTCCTTTTCGAAATTTACTACTGCATCCGTTTCCTCCACCCTTTCAGAGAGTGCATTCCAGATCGTCATAACTTACCGCGTAATAAAACCACCTCCTTTTCGTAGCTCTTCATATTTTTGAACACCCCTGTCAAATCTCCCCTTAACCCTCTTTGCTCTAAGGAGAGCAATTCCAGCTTCTCTCATCTCTCCACATAACACAAGTCCTTCATCCCTGGTAACAATCTGGTAAACTCCTCTGCACCCTCCAAGGCCGTGACATCCTTCCTAAAGTGTGGTGCCTAGAATTGGACACACTACTCCAGCTGAGGCCTAACCAGTGATTTATAAAGTTTTAACGTCACTTTCTTGCTTGTGTACTCTCTGCCTCTATTTATACAGCCAGGGATCCGGTATGTTTTTCTAACAGCCTTATCAACTTGTCCTGTCACCTTCAACATTTTTGTCACAGCTTCTTTCAGAAAGAGAACTTTTTGCAGATATTAAAGCTCTTCCTCCCACCCTAATTTCCCCCTCCTCCGGTTCAGAGACAGACTCTGTTCCAAGGCAGTCTTTGGGAAGCTCATCAATGTGAGTGAAATTCTTCAGGAGAGGAGGGTGGCAATAACTTGAGGGTTTTCAGAAGCCTATTACACCATTATTTAATTCTGTTCACTATTGTGATGGATATAAGATACCTAAAACTAAAGACTTAAATTGTGATTTCCTGGGATGTGGCCATCAGCTGCTCCTGCATCATTGATAACCACAACTTCTCAGGCCGTCCCTCGAATCGAGGATGACCCACTTCCACACCAAAAAGGGATGAGTTCACAGGTGTTTCAATGAAGGACCTGATATTCCAGGTCCAAAGCTACATATTGAAGGGTGGAAGAGCCGTTGCACACACCTACCACTCACTGTTATCATTGGTAACAGTGACACCCTGGCCACCGTGCTCTGTACAAGCTGTAGCATGAAGTGCTAGGACAAGTAGAAACACAAAATAATCATTCTGATTTCCTGGGTACGAGCTATTCTTAATCTTGAGATGCTAAGAATGTTGAGCAGGCAGAGGGAGAAGTGCTGTCTTTAATGTAAAACGGCTCCTTCAGTCCTGCATGGATTTTCTACTCTGGAAATCCCTTGCCTCTAAGTCAAGTGCACTGCAGTGCTGAGGCTACGGCCCATGTGGAGAGATGGGGCAACAGCAAGTAACATCACTGAGATGCTTTCACACCGCGTCTAGCTGCTAATTCGCGAGATCTGTAAGCAGTGTGCCACGGGAGTGTTGGTGGAGGGCGACGGCAGGGCAGGTGCAGAATGTCTTTCAGCAGTTGCGAAGGGGGCGAATACTTTTTAAAGAAAGGAAGACTTGCATTTCTAGCGCCTTTCACGACCACCGGACATCAAAAAGCGCTTTACAGCCAATTAAATACTTTGGCGTGTAGTCACTGTTGTAATGTGGGAAATGCGGCAACCAACTTTCGCACAGCAAGCTCCCACAAACACCAATGTGATAAAGACCAGATCATCTGTTGTAATAATGTTGATTGAGGGATAAATATTGGCCAGGCCTCCGGGGATAACTTCCCTGCACTTCTTCAAAATAGTGCCATGGAATAGTGCCATTGGTTGTAATCTACCAAAATTCCCTGGATTCTGGGGAGGTCCCAGCGGATTGGAAAATTGCAAATGTAACGCCCCTATTTAAAAAAGGAGGCAGACAGAAAGCAGGAAACTATAGACCAGTTAGCCTAACATCTGTCACTGGGGAAAATGCTGGAGTCCATTATTATGGAATCAGTAGCAGGACATTTGGAAAAGCATGATTCAATCAAGCAGAGTCAGCATGGTTTTATGAAGGGGAAATCATGTTTGACAAATTTGCAGGAATTCTTTGAGGATGTAACGAGCAGGGTGGATAAGGGGGAACCAGTGGATGTGGTGTATTTGGATTTCCAGAAGGCATTTGATAAGGTGCCACATAAAAGGTTACTGCAAAAGATAAAAGTTCACGGGGTTGGGGGTAATATATTAACATGGATAGAGAATTGGCTGACAGAAAACAGAGAGTCGGGATAAATGGGTCATTTTCCGGTTGGCAAACAATAACTGGTGGGGTGCCGCAGGGATTGGTGCTGGGGCCTCAACTATTTACAATCTATATTAATGACTTGGATGAAGGGACCGAGTGTAATGTAGCCAAGTTTGCTGCTGATACAAAGATGGATGGGAAAGCAAATTGTGAGGAGGGCACAAGAAATCTGCAAAGGGATATAGACAGACTAAGTGGGCAAAAATGTGACAGATGGAGTATAATGTAGGAAAATGTGAGGTTATTCACTTTGGCAGAAAAAACAGAAAAGCAAATTATAATTTAAATGGAGAAAAATTGCAAAGTGCTGCAGTACAGAGGGACCTGGGGGTCCTTGTACATGAAACACAAAAAGTTAGTATGCAGGTACAGCAAATAATCAGGAAGAAAAATGGAATGTTGGCCTTTATTGCAAGGGGGATGGAGTATAAAAGCAGAGAAGTCCTGCTACAATTGTACAGGGTATTGGTGAGGCCACACCTAGAGTACTCCGTACAGTTTTGGTCTCCGTATTTAAGGAAGGATATACTTGCGTTGGAGGCTGTTCAGAGAAGGTTCATTAGGTTGATTCCAGAGATGAGGTGTTTTGACTTATGAAGATAGGTTGGGCCTATACTCATTGGAGTTCAGAAGAATGAGAAGTGATCTTATCAAACCATATAAGATCATGAGGAGGCCCAACAAGGTGGATGCAGAGAGGATATTTCCACTCATAGGGGAAACTAAAACTAGGGGGCATAGTCTCAAAATAAGGGGCAGCCCATTTAAAACGGAGATGAGGAGGAAGGTTGTAAATCTGTGGAGGCTGGGTCATTGAATATAGACAGATTTTTGAGCGATAAGGGAATAAAGGGTTATGGGGATCGGGCGGGACATGGAGCTGAGTCCATGATCAGATCAGCCATGATATTAAATGGCGGAGTAGGCTCGAGGGGCCAAATGGCCAACTCCTGCTCCTATTTCTTATGTTCTTGCGTCCACCTGAGAGAGCAGACAGGGCCTTGGTTTAATGCCTCATCCAAAAGACGGCACCTCTGACAGTACAGCACTCCCTCAGTACTGCACTGGAGTGTCAGCCTAGATTTTTGTGCTCAAGTTCCTGGAATGGGGCTTGAACCCACAACCTTCTGACTCAGGCAAGTGTGCTGCCCAATGAACCACAGCTGATATTTTAAGCAGTGATGTTCAGACTTTTCTTTGCGAGTACAAATATTGAGACCTTTTTTTTAAAAAGGTGACGGTGCCAGTTACCTAATGGAGAACTGGTATTGCAGTGTTTTTAGAAACATAGAAACATAGAAAATAGGTGCAGGAGTAGGCCATTCAGCCCTTCTAGCCTGCACCGCCATTCAATGAGTTCATGGCTGAACATGAAACTTCAGTACCCCCTTCCTGCTTTCTCGCCATAACCCTTGATCCCCCGAGTAGTAAGGACTTCATCTAACTCCCTTTTGAATATATTTAGTGAATTGGCCTCAACTACTTTCTGTGGTAGAGAATTCCACAGGTTCACCACTCTCTGGGTGAAGAAGTTTCTCCTCATCTCGGTCCTAAATGGCTTACCCCTTATCCTCAGACTGTGACCCCTGGTTCTGGACTTCCCCAACATTGGGAACATTCTTTCTGCATCTAACCTGTCTAAACCCGTCAGAATTTTAAACGTTTCTATGAGATCCCCTCTCATTCTTCTGAACTCCAGTGAATACAAGCCCAGTTGATCCAATCTTTCTTGATAGGTCAGTCCCGCCATCCCGGGAATCAGTCTGGTGAACCTTCGCTGCACTCCCTCAATAGCAAGAATGTCCTTCCTCAAGTTAGGAGACCAAAACTGTACACAATACTCCAGGTGTGGCCTCACCAAGGCCCTGTACAACTGTAGCAACACCTCCCTGCCCCTGTATTCAAATCCCCTCGCTATGAAGGCCAACATGCCATTTGCTTTCTTAACCGCCTGCTGTACCTGCATGCCAACCTTCAATGACTGATGTACCATGACACCCAGGTCTCGTTGCACCTCCCCTTTTCCTAATCTGTCACCATTCAGATAATAGTCTGTCTCTCTGTTTTTACCACCAAAGTGGATAACCTCACATTTATCCACATTATACTTCATCTGCCATGCATTTGCCCACTCACCTAACCTATCCAAGTCACTCTGCAGCCTCATAGCATCCTCCTCGCAGCTCACACTGCCACCCAACTTCGTGTCATCCGCAAATTTGGAGATACTACATTTAATCCCCTCGTCTAAATCATTAATGTACAATGTAAACAGCTGGGGCCCCAGCACAGAACCTTGCGGTACCCCACTAGTCACTGCCTGCCATTCTGAAAAGTACCCATTTACTCCTACTCTTTGCTTCCTGTCTGACAACCAGTTCTCAATCCACGTCAGCACACTACCCCCAATCCCATGTGCTTTAACTTTGCACATTAATTTGTTGTGTGGGACCTTGTCGAAAGCCTTCTGAAAGTCCAAATATACCACATCAACTGGTTCTCCCTTGTCCACTCTACTGGAAACATCCTCAAAAAATTCCAGAAGATTTGTCAAGCATGATTTCCCTTTCACAAATCCATGCTGACTTGGACCTATCATGTCACCATTTTCCAGATGCACTGCTATGACATCCTTGATAATTGATTCCATCATTTTACCCACTACTGAGGTCAGGCTGACCGGTCTATAATTCCCTGTTTTCTCTCTCCCTCCTTTTTTAAAAAGTGGGGTTACATTGGCTACCCTCCACTCCATAGGAACTGATCCAGAGTCAATGGAATGTTGGAAAATGACTGTCAATGCATCCGCTATTTCCAAGGCCACCTCCTTAAGTACTCTAGGATGCAATCCATCAGGCCCTGGGGATTTATCGGCCTTCAATCCCATCAATTTCCCCAAAACAATTTCCCGACTAATAAAGATTTCCCTCAGTTCCCCCTCCTTACTAGACCCTCTGACCCCTTTTATATCCGGAAGGTTGTTTGTATCCTCCTTAGTGAATACCGAACCAAAGTACTTGTTCAATTGGTCCGCCATTTCTTTGTTCCCCGTTATGACTTCCCCTGATTCTGACTGCAGTGGACCTACGTTTGTCTTCACCAACCTTTTTCTCTTTACATACCTATAGAAACCTTTGCAATCCGCCTTAATGTTCCCTGCAAGCTTCTTCTCGTACTCCATTTTCCCTGTCCTAATCAAACCCTTTGTCCTCCTCTGCTGAGTTCTAAATTTCGCCCAGTCCCCAGGTTCGCTGCTATTTCTGGCCAATTTGTATGCCACTTCCTTGGCTTTAATACTATCCCTGATTTCCCTAGATAGCCACGGTTGAGCCACCTTCCCCTTTTTATTTTTACGCCAGACAGGAATGTACAATTGTTGTACTTCATCCATGCGGTCTCTAAATGTCTGCCATTGCCCATCCACAGTCAACCCCCTAAGTATCATTCGCCAATCTATCCTAGCCAATTCTCGCCTCATACCTTCAAAGTTACCCTTCTTTAAGTTCTGGACCATGGTCTCTGAAATTACTGTTTCATTCTCCATCCTAATGCAGAATTCCACCATATTATGGTCACTCTTCCCCAAGGGGCCTCGCACAATGAGATTGCTAATTAATCCTCTCTCATTACACAACACCCAGTCTAAGATGGCCTCCCCCCTAGTTGGTTCCTCAACATATTGGTCTAGAAAACCATCCCTTATGCACTCCAGGAAATCCTCCTCCACCGTATTGCTTCCAGTTTGGCTAGCCCAATCTATGTGCATATTAAAGTCACCCATTATAACTGCTACACCTTTATTGCATGCACCCCTAATTTCCTGTTTGATGCCCTCCCCAACATCCCTATTACTGTTTGGAGGTCTGTACACAACTCCTACTAACGTTTTTTGCCCTTTGGTGTTCTGCAGCTCTACCCATATAGATTCCACATCATCCAAGCTAATGTCTTTCCTAACTATTGCATTAATCTCCTCTTTAACCAGCAATGCTACCCCACCTCCTTTTCCTTTTATTCTATCCTTCCTGAAAAAACTCTGACCTCCAGAGATCACAGTTTGAAACCTTTAACTTTAGATATGAAATGTTGGCGAAAAACTGCTTTAGATTATTTTACTGAATTCTGTTGTATTATCTCTCGGCTATTATAAAGGGAAATGGCATTCAAAACCTCATTCTCGCCATTCCTGTAACAAAAAACAGATCCTGGGCTGCATTTCTTTTCAGCATTTTTTAAGCATAAAACACAAATAAACTGCAGCAGGGTAAATCTACCTCCTTTCATAACCTTCAGTATTATTCAATTCAATACACACTTGTATGTCCAATGGTTAGGATTTCCGCCCAAGTTCTGATAGGACAAGAGGAGATCTCGATGTGAAAGAGTTGATTTGAACTGGATTAGAAGAAAATGTATCAAAGTGTGTCGGCATTAGCTCTTGTCTTAGTTCTGGATTCACTTTGTACTCCGGGAGTTGAGCCCAAAACCTCTGCTGACATTCAGAGGAAGTACTGCACTGTCGGAGGTGTCGTCTTTCAGATGAGGCGTTAAACTGAGGTTCTGTCTGATCTCTGAAATCCGCATAAAAGATCGCATTACGCTATTCAAAGAAGCTTGGGGTTATTCTCTTAGTGTCCTGGCCAGTGTTTATCTTGTGCCACCTTGGCTAACACCACTGAAACATTTCATTGGTCATTTATTTCATTACTGTTTATGGAACCTTGCTGTGTGCAAATTGGCTGCCACATTTCCTCTGGCAACTATTAAAGTCCTCCAAATCCATGGAGTATTTTACATTGCTGTTGTACTCTGTCTGTGCCTTTAGTGTTTTGAAATTCTTCTGAAAGTTTTATATATAATATATCATGCTCTCCTTTATAAGTGGTGCAGTTTCATTTCCAGCTCCTTGAAGATTTTGTTTGTTTTATTGTAGATGTATGATTATAGTCTAGACATGTGGAGTTTAGGATGCATGCTGGCCAGCATGATCTTCAGAAAAGAGCCCTTCTTCCATGGCCATGACAATTACGATCAGGTAAGAGTGCTCACCTTGCCTGTTTTTAAAATACAATTCATCGCCACCTCCTTGCCTTTGAACAAGGCAGTCTAACAACAGACTTCTAGCGATGGCATCAGTACCAGTCCACCTGCCCTCTGCCTTGTGGGGTGACTGTCATATAGAATGGTTCCAGCACAGAAGGAGGCCATTCGGCCCGTCGAGCCCGTGCCGGCTCTCTGCAAGAGCACCTCAGCTAGTCCCACTCCCCTGCCCTTGTAGCCCAGTAAATAAATTTATTTCGGGTACTTATCCAACTCCCTTCTGAAAGCCGCAATTGAGTCTGCCTCCACCACCCTTTCAGGCAGCGCATTCCAGATCCTAACCACCCACTGTTTTTTTTTTTTCTTCTTGTATGTCTTCCTTCCTCCCCAATCGAGATTGACAAGTGTGCTTCAGTAGAACTTTTTCAAGCTCCATGCTCCTCACTGAAATTCACTACATGTAGTCGTTGTGACATTACGCTTTAAAGGGTCTCCACTGTGCCTTTTGCAGAATGTTGTTTATATTTCGCCACACAGCAATCCCCAGCCAGACAACAGGAGGTTTCTACCTCTGTGCAGTAGGCTCCGACAAAGCACGAGGCTTGCCATTGCTTTAAATAGGAACATGGGAGTTGGCCATTGAGATATATTCACAGAGCACAGCACACACAGCTTCCTAACCTGGCAGGCAGCTCTCTCGGAAGTCTCCGGAAATCTGCCTGGGCTGTTTATTATTAACCCTGCACTTGCAGTACACAATACGTCCACATCCACAGTGTGGGGCTCCGAACATTACAAGCTTACAGACATTACACTTCTCCCTCCTTAATGAAGAAGCCATCATAACAAACATCAAACATAACTTTCATGTTTATACATAACACAGGATATAAACTTATTTTTTTCCCCCCTATATTTACAAATTTAACTTTACCACTTGTTTTCTGTTTTGAAGAGGATACCTTCGCTCTCGAACAGAACCTTCCAAACATGGTGTCGAATCTAAACTCATTCGAGGCTCATCCTGAGGAATGTTTTCCTCTACGGAATTTCCTTGATTTTCATTTGAACTCACTCTAACTTCAGGCTGTTTGTTTTCCTGACTCGGACTCAGACTTTCATTCTGATTCTCTCCTGGATTTGTTTCCAGTACATTGGATTTAGGATTTGCTACTGGTGTATCAAACTATCTGATGAGTCAGAAATAATTGAATCATTTCCACCTTCAACTCCTTCCATGTCTGTAGGTAAAATATGGTCAATATGAACAAACCTAACCTGTCCATTATCAAACACCTTTACCAAATATGTGCGAGGACCACATCTTCACCACTCTTCCTGGTAACCACTTTAACCATTTATGGTGATGGTTCTTCACTCTCCTTCTGGTTTAATTTCACACTTCTCTCTTTTACTCTACCTCTATCATGATTCTCTTTCTGTCTTAATTGTGTCTCTTCTATGGACTGTGCCAAATTTGGCTTTAACAATGAGAATCTGGTTCGTGGCTGTCGTTTGAGAAACAACTCTGCTGGTGTTCTACCAGTAGTTGTCTGAGGAGTATTTCGATATGTAATCAAAAAATTAGCCAATTTGTGATCCAATGACAACTGTCGTTTCCTTGGATTTGGATCTAACATTTGTTTTATAAGGGCACGTTTTACAATTTGTACAGTGCGCTCAGCTGCACCATTCGAAGCAGGATGGTATGTTTCTCACCATTTTTGCTCGTGAATTGTGCAAATTCTTCTGAACGAAATTGTGGTCCATTATCCGAAACAATTTCTTCAGGGAGGCCAAATGAAGAAAATAATTTTCGTAAAATGTTCAATGTTTTACTTGTTATTTTCCACATTGGAAACACCTCAACCCACTTCGAATGGCTATCCATCACAATTGTTGTCCTTCTAACTCAGCAAAATCAATATGTAGCCTTTGCCACACCCTGGGAGGCCATTTCCATGGTTGTAATGGTACTGGTGGTGGTTACTTGCTTACCGATTGACATGTCGTACACTGACTCACGATGTACTCTATATCTTTATCAAGACCTGGCCACCATAAATAACTACGTGTAAAACTCTTGGTCAAGCACATTCCCAGGTGCTGGTCATGGTCTCCTAATAATTTGGACCTGAATTTATTTGGTATAACCATTCTTGCACCCCACATGATACAATCTTTATCGACTGATAATTCATTCCTACGAATGAAGAATGGATGTGTATCTTTGTCTGTTCCCTGGTTTGCAATATACTCATACACCTTTGACATCACTGGGTCACGTTTGGTTGCTCAACCAATCTCTTCAGCTGTGACTGGCAGTTCATCAATGTGTAACTTGTGATGGTGAAGGCAATCTAGACATTGCATCAGCATTACTGTGACCAGCTGATCGTCTGTATTCAATATCGTATGTATATGCTGACAAAATCAAAGCCCATCTCTGCATTCGGGCTGCAGCTAATGTTGGAACTGGGGACTTTGGATGGAGGATTGCTGTTGGGGGCTTATGATCTGTAACGATGGTAAACTTATGACCATACAAGTATTTATGAAACTTCTTGACCCCAAAAATGAATGCCAAAGCTTCCCTTTCAATTTGCACATAATTACTCTCGCTGGCACTGAGAGTGCGTGAAGCAAAAGCAATTGGTCTCTCCTCCCCACTACTTAATACATGAGAGATTACTGCCCCAACTCCATACAGAGAGGCATCACATGCTAGCTTAATCTCCTTAGATATGTCATAGTGAACTAACATGGTGCTTTCTACCACTTTGCTTTTACACTCCTTGAATGCTGTATCGCATTCTTTTGACCACTTCCAATGGACCTGTTTTTTCAAAAGTTCATTCAGTGGATGTAATACTGTAGCCAAATTTGGTAGGAACTTCCCATAATAGTTCAAAAGACCCAAGAATGAACGAAGTTCAGTGACATTCCTGGGAGTGGTGCATTTCTGATCGCATCCAATTTTTCCATGGTTGGATGTAAACCATCTTTGTCTACTCTGTACCCCAAGTACTCCACTGAGTTTTTTTAAATAACTCTCACTTACGAGCAGACATTCGTACTCTGTGCTTCTCTAGCCGTTTGAGGACTTCATTCAATATTTTGTTATGAATTTGCCTATTTGGTGCTGAAATTAGTATGTCATCCAAATAACATACTACCCCTTCAATACCTTGCAAAATCTGGTTCACCACCCCTTGGAATATGGCAGGGGCGGAAGACACTCCAAACGGTAGCCTATTAAGTTGATATAGGCCTAAATGAGTATTTATGGTCAAACATGACTTGGACTCCTCATCTAGTTCAAGCTGTAAGTAGGCATTCGTAAGATCCAGTTTTGAGAAGATCTGACCACCTGTCAGTGTTGTGAACAAATCTTCTATATGCGGCATTGTATTGGGGACATTACCCTCTAGAATCTGGTTTACGGTTACTTTATAATCACCACACAATCTTACCTTACCATCAGACTTAGGTACAACAACAATGGGTGTAGTCCAATTACATCGATCTATCTTACATATAATGTTCTCCGTCTCTAGTCTTTTGAGTTCTTGCTCAACTTTCTCGAGTGCATATGGTACGGAACGTGGCTTGTAGTAAACCGATCTAGCGTCCTTCTGTACCCTGACACTTGCTTTGAAGCCTTGGATCGGACTGCCCGTTTTGCAGAACACCTTCGGATACTTCTTGATAACCTCATCCGTTGATGAAAATCTCGCTTCCTCACAGAAAATCTTACTCCAATCCAGCTTCAGTGAGCTCAGCCAATTTCTTCCTAGTAAGGCAGGCTTGTCTCCTTTCACTACTATTAGAGGCAAGTTCTGAAATTGATCTTTATATTTCACCGGTACGGTGATACGACCTACCACAGGAATATTCTCTCCCTTGTAGCCTCGCAGCTCTATCTTGGATTTCTCCAGTCGGAAATCACGCAATTTGTCGCGATATAGTGACTCCGGTATTACACTCATGGATGCACACGTGTCAATTTCCATTGGTATCTTGAATCCCGCAACATCTACGTGGATTTTGGTGCTTTCCGAATCACTGTCCATTAACCTCGTGCTCCTGATGACGTGTAACTCTAACATCTCCTCGTCCTGTTGTTGTTCTTCCATGCTATGTCGTCTCTTGGGATTTCTACTCATAGCTTTGAACGCTGGACTCATAGCTTTAAAAACTGGTTTACCCTTCAGTCGGCATGCCTTCGCAAGATGCCCAGTCTTCCTGCAGAAGAAACACTCTGCCTTCACGTATGGATAACTTTGAGCAATGTGTTGTCCCAGGCACCTATAGCACGACTTCGACGCTCTGTTAGAATTTCCAGTTTGAGACTTTCGGCCATGGCCGTCTTTTACTTTGAACCTGCAGGTGATTTACCTCGGTTGACTGATGACCATAATCATTATTTCATTCTCGGGAATATTGTTTCATCGACCTCACTGTCTGACAAGCAATCTCAAAAGTCAAGTCATCCGACGTCAATAACTTCCTTCTGATCGCAACATTTTTCACCCCACAAACAAAACGATCCCGTAATATTCGGTTTTGAAAGTTTCCAAAATTGCAGTGCATCGATAGCTTTTTTAATGCTACGATGTAATCACAGCCTTTTGATTCTGAATCCCGAAACAATAGCTTTCAGCAATTTCTAACGGTTTGGCATTAATAGTGCTGCTCCAGCTTCGTTAAAATCTCTTAAGCGTTGTGTCCTTTGGCTCGTCGGGCACAAGCAGATTTACAAGGGTGTCATATAATGCCGGACCCGCCTCCGATAAGAAGATCGCTTTCTTACGTTCCAACACAGCCCGGTTCTGGACTGCATTGTCTGGAACTTCAATTATGTTATTTGCAGTGAAATACATTTCTAGCCGATCCACATACGCTTTAAAATGTTCCCGGTCATGTCTATATTCACCCAAATATCCCAATACACCTGCCATTTTAATCTCTAGCTGTTCACACCGTGTGCTGTATTTTACCTCGGATTTTTGTAGCTTTTTTTCCAAAGATAAAAACTTCCAACGTCTCACTCTGTCAGCTGGCTGAATCCTTCACCAACAAATTTTAAGCTTTAAATCATCCGAAAAATCCCATCTTCCGTCGGCAACTGTGATATAATCACAGAACACAGCACACACAGCTTCCTAACATGGCAGGCAGCTCTCTCGGAAGTCTCCGGAAATCTGCCTGGTTCTGTTTATTATTAACCCTGCACTTGCAGTACACAATATGTCCACATCCACAGTGTGGCGCTACAAACATTACAAGCTTACAGCCATACAGACCCTCGAGCCTGTTCCGACGCTCAATTAGATCATGGCTGATCTGTATCTTCACTCCCAGTTCCCGTCTTGTTTAAGTAACCCTTAATACCCTTTAATTCACCACTCCTTTTTGGAATTGTCCTCCTTCTGCTCTAAGGTATAGCAAAGATGTGGGTTTGCAGTGTGGGGAAAGAAGTTGTGGTGCCCACATTCCGTGTCTTCCTCGCGCGGCAACACGGTAATCTGATTTGTTCAAATCTGCATTGCGTTGGAGAGCGTAACCAGACTGTAGAAACTGTAAGATTCTCTATTGAAAAGGAATATCTGCTATGGCAGTGCTGGTAACCTGAGGTGTAATGTTTGAGAATCCTGTAATGGACATAATTGTAACTTATTTTAGATTTTGAACAGAAATTCCATATACAAATTTGATTGGAGTAAGTGCATAATAAATAAATTGTCTTACAAAAGGCCCAATGGTTCTAAGTGTGTGCAATTCATATAATAAATGTGTATATATAACACGTAACCAGTGTAATGTAATTTAGAGGTGTTTAAAAGAATGCTTCCAAGATTGCGGCAGCACCGCTATTGTTCAGTTTAAAAATAGACACCGCCTTTTATACCTCTTCAATCTTTACAGTAGACCTTTCTTCCATTGGCACCAGTCCTTCCTGCTCCTCTGTATTAGAAACATAGAAAATAGGTGCAGGAGTAGGCCATTCGGCCCTTCGAGCCTGCACCACCATTCAATAAGATCATGACTGATCATTCACCTCAGTACCCCATTTCCTGCTTTCTCTCCATACCCCTTGATCCCTTTAGTCGTAAGGGCCATATCTAACTCCCTCTTGAATATATCCAATGAACTAGCATCAACAACTCTCTGCGGTAGGGAATTCCACAGGTTAACAACTCTGAGTGAAGAAGTTTCTCCTCATCTCAGTCCTAAATGGCTTACCCCTTATCCTTGGACTGTGTCCCCTGGTTCTGGACTTCCCCGACATTGTGAACATTCTTTCTGCATCTAACCTGTCCAGTCCCGTCAGAATTTTATATGTTTCTATGAGATCCCCTCTCATCCTTCTAAACTCCAGTAAATACAGGCCCAGTCGATCCAGTCTCTCCATGTCAGTCCTGCCATCCCAGGAATCAATCTGGTGAACCTTCGCTGCACTCCCTCAATAGCAAGAACGTCCTTCCTCAGATTAGGAGACAAAAACCGAACACAATATTCCAGGTGAGGCTTCACTAAGGCCCTGTACAACTGCAGTAAGACCTCCCTGCTCCTATACTCAAATCCCCTAGCTATGAAGGCCAACATACCATTCACCGCCTGCTGTACCTGTATGCCAACTTTCAATGACTGATGTACCATGACACCCAGGTCTCGTTGCACCTCCCCTTTTCCTAATCTGACGCCTTTCAGATAATATTCTGCCTTCGTGTTTTTGCCCCCAAAGTGGATAACCTCACATTTATCCACATTATACTGCATCTGCCATGCATTTGCCTACTCACCTAACCTGTCCAAGTCACCCTGCAACCTTTTAGCATCCTCCTCACAGCTCACACTGCCACCCAGCTTAGTGTTATCTGCAAACTTGGAGATATTACACTCAATTCCTTCATCTAAGTCATTAATGTATATTGTAAATAGCTGGGGTCCCAACACTGAGCCCTGCAGCACCCCACTAGTCACTGCCTGCCATTCTGAAAAGGACTCGTTTATCCCGACTCTTTGCTTCCTGTCTGCCAACCAGTTCTCTATCCACGTCAATACATTACCTCCAATACCATGTGCTTTAATTTTGCACACCAATCTCTTGTGTGGGACCTTGTCAAAAGCCTTTTGAAAGTCCAAATACACCACATCCACTAGTTCTCCCTTGTCCACTCTGCTAGTTACATCGTCAAAAAAATTCTAGAAGGTTTGTCAAGCATGATTTCCCTTTCATAAATCCACGCTGACTTGGGCCGATCCTGTCACTGCTTTCCAAATGCGCTGCTATTTCATCTTTGGGATGAGCTTACGCAGATCTCTCTCCTCCCCTCCCCCCCCCCCCCCCCCCCCCCGGGATACTGCGGTGATGCAAGTGGATGGTACGACCCACTTACACTGCTAACATTTTGTGGTGCGTTGGAGATTTTAAGAATCCTGTTGGGTGTAGAAAAACATCTCCACCTGCTGGTAGAAAAATGTATTACATTGCTTTTTTTTTTAATCACTCCTGTAATTGATGGGGAAGTCACAAGATAGATATGGATGAGCAAGACATTTTCCCCATTCTAGTTAATCAGTCTAGAAAGGATATACATATTTCCCCCTCCTCCACTTAGAGCATCTGGTTGTTTCTTGAATGATTCCATGGTTTTTGTCTGAGCTGTCATTCCTGGAGGTCCATTCCACTGTTTGTAGGACAGTCTTCTGGACAATCAGTTCTAAAATCGTCATCATTTCAGGGAATTAAAGCAATAAAACTCAAATCTGTTCCAATAAGCTTTGATACTTTTTTCTTTAGTGAAAAGCAGGGTTTCGTTTTAACCGCAATGGTGAAACGAAATCACCATGTGCTAGTCATTGAGTATATTTAAGACAGAGATCGATAGATTTTTGGATTCTAACGGAATCGAGGGCTATGTGAATAATGCGGGAAGGTGGAGTTGAGGTTGAAGATCAGCCATGATCTTATTGAATGGCAGAGCAGGCTCCTATTTATTATGTTATGTTTTGTCAGAATTTCGTAAATTCTCAATCAGATCCATGTTCCATCCCATGTTAGTAGAACTGTGTCCCAAGGCAAGGCTCACAGTGAAGCCAGGCACATCTGTCAAACGGCATCATCTGCAAAAGATTGCACCCTTGAAACCGGTGAGCGGCAGAGCTGTCCCAAGCTGCTTCCTGCCTAAGAACTACTGGCACTGAGTGCACTGTCAGAACTAGTGCAGAACTAGCAGGTACAAACTGCAACTCATTGTCCATTCGCGCGCACACTTTATTTCTCTATTGCATGGGCAGAAAGTGGGACTTGGAGCACCTCATGCTGGGGAAGCTTGGGGGAGGCACATGCACTGTAGGGTTCACAGCAATGCCACGGCAGCTAGTGTTCCTGAGCAGTAGCCAGGGCTCCGACATCTCGCTGCCGCTTAGGGTGCAGGTGAGGATGTGTAGTCGAGGCTACGACAGCACGGAATGATTTGCCACAGGGAGTGGTGGAGACGGAGACTGTTGCATCTGTTACGGGTAAATTAGATAAATAACTGAAGCGGGAGAAGATACAAGGGGGCGTGCAGGGCAATGGGATTAGTTTTGCAAAATGTTACATAAGAACATAAGAAATAGGAGCAGGAGTAGGGCCATACGGCCCCTCGAGCCTGCTCCACCATTCAATAAGATCATGGCTGATCTGATCATGGACTCAGTTCCACTCCCCTGCCCGCTCCCCATAACCCCTTACCCCCTTATCGTTTAAGACACTGTCTATTTCTGTCTTAAATTTATTGAATGTCCCAGCTTCCACAGCTCTCTGAGGCAGCGAATTCCACAGATTTACAATCCTCTGAGGAGAAATTTCTCCTCATCTCTGTTTTAAATGGGCAACCCCTTATTCTAAGATCGTGTCCTGTAGTTCTAGTCTTCCCCCATCAGTGGAAACATCCTCTCTGCATCCACCTTGTCAAACCCCCTCATAATCTTAATACGTTTCGATAACATCACCTCTCATTCTTCTGAATTCCAATGAGTAGAGGCCCAACCTATTCAACCTTTCCTCATAAGTCAAACCCCTCATCCCCGGAATCAACCTAGTGAACCTGCCTCCAAAGCAAGCATATCCTTCCAAGTATATGGAAACTGAAACTGCAGTATCCCTGGTGTGGCCTCATCAATACCTTATATAGCTGAAATAAGATTTCCCTGCTTTTATACTCCATCCTCTTTGCAATAAAGGCCAAGATATCATTGGCCTTCCTGATCACTTGCATACTATCCTTTTGTGTTTCATGCACAAGTACCCCCAGGTCCCACTGTACTGCAGCACTTTGCAATCTTTCTCCATTTAAATGGTAACTTGCTCTTTGATTTTTTTTTTCTGCCAAAGTGCATGACTTCACACTTTCCAACATTATACTCCATCTGCCAAATATTTGCCCACTCACTTAGCCTGTCTATGTCCTTTTGCAGATTTTTTGTATTCTTCTCACACATTGCTTTTCCCCCCATCTTTGCATCGTCAGCAAACTTGGCTACGTTACACTCTGTCCCATCTTCCAAGTCGTTAATATAAATTGTAAATAGTTGGGGTCCCAGCACTGATCCCTGCGGCACCCCACTAGTTACTGGTTGCCAACCAGAGAATGAACCATTTATCCCGACTCTCTGTTCTCTGTTAGTTAGCCAATCCTCTATCCATGCTAATATATTACCCCCAACCCCATGAACTTTTATCTTGTGCAGTAACCTTTTATGTGGCACCTTGTCAAATGTCTTCTGGAAGTCCAAATTACACATCCACTGGGTTCCCCTTTATCCACCCTGTTCGTTACATCCTCGAAGAACTCCAGCAAATTTGTCAAACATGACTTCCCCCTTCGTAAGTCCAAATGTCCTGCTGCTGCTTCTTTAATAATGGACTCCAACATTTTCCCAACCACAGATGTTAGGCTAACTGGTCTATAGTTTCCTGCTTTTTGTCTGCCTCCTTTTTTTTAAATAGGGGCGTCACATTTGCAGTTTTCCAATCTGCTGGGACCGCCCCAGAATCCAGGGAATTTTGGTAAATTACAACCAGTGCATCCACAATCCCTGCCACTACTTCTCTTAAGACCCTAGGATAAAAGCCATCAGCTCCAGGGGATTTATCTGCCTTTAGTCCCACAATGGGTTGGCACACAATAGGCGGAATGACCTGTGCGTCATTTTATGGAATCTGGGCCTGTAGATAGAGTAAGTGCGACTGTTGCAGAAGTCTCCATCCTGCCTTTTAACTGGATTTCATTATGGTGTAATAAATGTCCACAGGCAACCCTTTTTTTAGTATGGGGTCCCTCATCTCGAGTTGCTTTCTGTTCCTCCCATCAATGGCGGGTGGGGGTCACCAAACTTGTGTTGGGTGAGTGCGAATATCTCACCCAGTCTGGCAGCCTAAAATGACAGGAAGTACAGATTTATGTTGCTGTTCAAAGTGCAGGCGAAAGCACTGGTGATAGGCTCCCATGTGATGAGTGCCATTTGCTTACATCAGTGTAATTGTGCTGTAAGACAACAGTGATTCTGAGCGTGGAAAATGCAATACGAAGTGTTCTTCTGCAACTGCAACAACTTGCTTTGATAAAGTGCCTTTAATGAAGTAAATTTTTCCAAGGCGCTTCATAGGAGTGATTATCAACAAAATTTGACATCGAGCCACATGAGTGATTAGGACAGGTGACGGGTACGCTTTAAGGAGAGAGATGGAGATGCGGAGAGGTTTAGGGAGGGAATTCCAGAGCTCGGCCTAGGCAGCTGAAGGCACTGCTCCACCATTGGTGGCCATGAAAATCTAGGCATAAAGCATATTGTTTGGAGCAGAGTAGAGGGAGCTTTACCCTGCATCTGATCTCGGAGGGTAGGTACAAAATTACTTCCAAATCCAATTTTCTTTTTGTTGTCAAATTAAGATTTTTTTTTTCTGTCTTTCTGTAGACTTGCTAAATGTTTGTTTAAAAAGTATGTTGATGGGAATTGGGGGAGCTGACTTGGAAGAAATGATTAAACCTCGTGATGACTTTGAATAAATATTTGATACGGTTGGCCTTTTAAGTACAAGATATTAATTCAGTTCCATGGTGCTGTCAAACTCCGTACCTTCCCCAAGCAGGTTTCCTCTGTGCCAGCATTGTTTGTCAATTAAGCAAAATCAAATTAAAGTTAAATGCTTTTTTGGTAAACCTTCAAATTTCACTTGTGCGATCTCTTGTTTAATATTCTCTCTCTTCCCTCCACCCCCCCACCCCAAGAGTGGCTTTAACATGTTTCCTCTCTGTCTTTGAAGTTGGTCAGAATAGCCAAAGTGCTCGGCACAGAAGATCTGTACGACTACATTGACAAGTACAACATTGAGCTAGATCCTCGGTTTAATGACATCCTGGGCCGGTCAGTAAGCAGCACTGAAATGGGATGATTTTATGTTATCATTTATGTAAAAGAGAAAAAAAGGCTGATCCGTTCCCTGTTTCCCTGTTTCAGACATTCCCGTAAAAGATGGGAACGCTTTGTACACAGTGAGAATCAGCACCTGGTTAGCTCAGAAGCACTGGATTTCTTGGATAAGCTGCTGCGATATGATCATCAAACGCGTCTAACGGCACGAGAAGCTATGGAGCATCCTTATTTTTGTAAGTGTTCCCTGCACTGACTGTTAGGACTTAGTCTTGTGGTTCTTTCCACCAGAGTTCTGAACACCACCTCCTACTACCCCACCCATCCCCGAGCCAAGCTTTCACCTGCCAAGACAGGCACTGGGTGGAAACGAGTTGTGCTGCGGAGGGTGGGAGAATTTTGAAGCGAGCTGGTCTGTGTCTCTTTGCATGCTTCCTGCAACCAGTTGAAAAGACTATAGACCAAGAGCTGCTTTGTCTGTCTATATTTTGTGGAATAGAGGGTAGGGGCAGAAGAAAGGCCATTTGTTACAGTTCTGTATTAGATATGTCTTCAAAGCTGATGGCAGCTATGTACAGCTGGGAAGGGAGAAATTAAGATCATGGTTTCTTATAGAATCATAGAAATTTACGGCACAGAAGGAAGCCATTCGGCCCATCGAGTCTCTGCCGGCCTCCCGCCTAATCCCACTTTCCAGTTTTTGGTCCATAGCCCTGTAGGTTATGACTCTAAGTGCATATTCAAGTACTTTTTAAATGTGGTGAGGGTTTCTGCCTCTATCACCCTTTCAGGAAGTGAGTTCCAGACCCCACCACCCTCTGGGTGAAAAAAAGTTCTCCTCGACTCCCCTCTAATCCTTCTACCAATTACTTTAAATCTATGCTCCCTGGTTATTGACGTCTCTGCTAAGGGAAATAGATGCTTCCTCTCCACTCTAGGCCCTCATAATTTTATACACCTCAATCAAATCTTCCCTCGGCCTCCTCTGTTAAACATAAGAACATAAGAATTAGGAACAGGAGTAGGCCATCTAGCCCCTCGAGCCTGCTCCGCCATTCAACAAGATCATGGCTGATCTGGCCATGGACTCAGCTCCACTTACCCGCCCACTCCCCATAACCCTTAATTCCCTTATTGGTTAAAAATCTATCTATCTGTGACTTGAATACATTCAATGAGCTAGCCTCAACTGCTTCCTTGGGCAGAGAATTCCACAGATTCACAACCCTCTGGGAGAAGAAATTCCTTCTCAACTCGGTTTTAAATTGGCTCCCCCGTATTTTGAGGCTGTGCCCCCTAGTTCTAGTCTCCCCGACCAGTGGAAACAACCTCTCTGCCTCTATCTTGTCTATCCCTTTCATTATTTTAAATGTTTCTATAAGATCACCCCTCATCCTTCTGAACTCCAACGAGTAAAGACCCAGTCTACTCAATCTATCATCATAAGGTAACCCCCTCATCTCCGAAATCAACCTAGTGAATCGTCTCTGTACCCACTCCAAAGCCAGTATATCCTTCCTTAAGTAAGGCGACCAAAGGTGTTCCAAGGAAAACAACCCCAGCCTGTCCAATCTTTCTTCATAGCTAAAATTCTTCAGTCCTGGCAACATTCTCATAAATCTCCTCTGTACCCTCTCTTTCCTGTAATGTGGTGACCAGAACTGTATGCAGTACTCTAGCTGTGGCCTAACTAGTGTTTTATACGGTTCAAACATAATCTCCCTGCTCTTACATTCTATGCCTCGGCTAATAAAGGAAAGTATTCCGTATGCTTTGTATCATAGTTCTGATTCTGTTTCGTCCCACAGACCCAATTGTGAAAGACCAGGCCCGAATGGGCTCCTGTGCTAACATGCCAACTGGTAGCACTCCAATCAGTTCAGCCAGTATGATGTCAGGTCAGTAATACTGCCATTTAGCAATTGTATAACGAGCTTGCTAATCGAGTCTTTTTTGTGCGGGCAGATCTGTTGGTTGAAGTCCACTAGGTTTAAATCTGTTCAGAATGCATTTGCTCCTTTAGAAGGCTAACGTTATTTAATATGTTTCTATGCAGGGATATCTGCAATGCCAACCTCATCACCACTGGGACCCCTTGCTGGCTCGCCAGTCATCTCTGCTACCAACACCCTTGGGACACCGGTTCCAGCCACTGCTGGGGCCCAGCCTTGACGTCGCCCTCCTGACTTCTTGTAACCCTGGCAACAGCCTGGTCACCCCCTCCCCCCTCCACCTCACTCCTCCTTGGAAGCACGGGGAACCAGCTGGGCATGTCACGTCTGAGCAGTTGCTTATGGATTCTCTTCAGTTCAATCATTCTGAAAAGGAAAAAAAAGGCTGATTTTTACTTGAGAATTTTTTTTTGTGTTTTGTATGTCACAGACTTAGAGACAGTATACCTCTTTTAGTCCTAACTAGGCCATATGTAATGCCTCTCTGTCAGAAATTGTTGCCTACACAATGTTCTCATGCACTTGTTCAGTTTTACCACGGTTTCTTCACCTCCCTCTTTCCCCCCCCCCACCCCCCCGAAGGTTTTTGATTGGAGTTTGAGCAGATGTCAATATTGTGAGGATTGTCTGCTATCATCATTTAGTAGCTGGGGAATAATTTACTCTGGAACATTCAAATGATTTTTTTTATCCATTGAAGTCTTATTCCCAGAGAACGAGAGTAAAGGGAGTAAGTGTGACTTGCATCTTCGCTATCCAAAAACCAAATAGCCTGTACGGGCTGTGCTCAAAAGGATAGTGTCTCTGACATGGAACCTGTTAGAAATATGAAATACTGGAAGCACGGCATTAAATTTGTGTTGTGCTTTTGAAAGTACAATGTGTTAAAACTGCTGTTAAGAGTATGTTTAAAAGTGAATCTGTTGCTCCCGACTTTAAAAAAAAAGTTCCTTGTTTGGAAACACCGGGCAAGACACGACCTTTTTCTCCTGTTTTTGTCCTGAGCACACCACACCATAAATTTACTTCCGATAATCAACTGTTTTCAAAGTTCGAACCATGGTGGATTTGTTTTCAAACTCTTGAATGGAAGGTTTTTAATAGTTTTGAGAATGTTTAAAAAAATAAAGAGAAGACAGTACCATTAGCGCCATGTAAATGACCAGTTTAAATGCTCGTTTCCCATTGTTTCAATTGTTTTTTTTTCAGTTGCCTTTATTTAAAGCAGTTAAAGGGGTGGGGGGTGGTGTTGAATCAGGAAATGGGGCTCAGTTTTTTGGGGAGGGTGGGAAGGGAAATTTTTTTTTGTTTTAAGAAAAATGTCTGGAAGCAAAGCTGTTGCTGCTGATTAGTGAGAAGGCAGTTGAGTAAATACTGTGTTTGACTACGTTTTATTAAACAGCCCCTGGTTACACATTTCGTCATCCAAATTAGGTGCATTATTTGTTCGTTCCACTCTGCATTTTATCATTGTGCTGTGTGTTCATCTGCCTTCTCACAGCTGCTGTGGGTCAGGATCAGGTCAGTGTGTGTACTCACTCGAGCTCCTGCAGCTCCATTTGGACAGGAACAGGTTAGAGAGACGGGACAGTACTGCATCTCAGATATTGCCAGAGTTTGTGTGCAGAAACCTCCTGATGTTTGTGCAGTGGAGGAGTATAATACAATGGCATTCCTCTGCTAGAAAATGTTGTAGTGCTGATACCTGCCTACATTCACTTGCATTAGTGAATGCAGAGCATTACTATTTATTTGCTTCAGTGCTACTCTAGCTGAAAGTAGTCCCAGATTGACATTTTTTTTAAGGGATAAGAGTGACCAATAATGACTCCAAACAGTTCCAGATGGCAATTAGTCAAGGAAAGGATAGCATTTTCGATGTTGGGAGGAGTACATTAATATTTAACCATCCATTAAATTGGTTATCTGGGAATTTTTAAAGGAAAGTTGGTGCAGTGCCTGTGTGCAACACTAGGTGTCACTAGTGCACACTGACACAAATGTAGATGAGAGACTGCTCATCCTTTATTTTTAATTTGATGCAGCTCTCGTGTCTCCCTTGCTTAGTGGGTCGGTGTGGACACTGCATTTGTGGGTAAGGGAACAGAAAGTGACTTGATCTCATTATACCAAACCCTGTGATGATCTTGATATCTGTGTCTCTTCTCCGTCCCACCCCCTACCCATTCCAAATATAGATGGCAAAGATCCTCACCGAGTCTTCTTCCAAGACTTAAGTTTTAAAGAATAGTAAAATGAAAGCAATAGAGTATTCTGCGATATCTTGTTGATTTATTGTGCGTGAGGTTGAGGGGGGAGGGGGTCCTAATTTAGTTATTGTTTTGCCAGAAATGTGAGCCATTGGATTATGGCTCAGTGTTTGTGGTGGTATATATTCCGAAATGGTTGTTAAAATATTTTAGTAAAGCAAGTTAACAGCCATTTTGGATACTTAGCCCGAATGCTGATTCATGATTTTTTGGGGGGGCGTTTTCATTTACTTGATTCTGAAACATTCAAATGAGATCCCCACTTTATTAAGTTACTGTCACAACTGGTTTCAAAAGACAATGCACACTTTTGCACATGTGCTCTCCTCTAAATTCACATTCCATTTGGTGCAGATGGTTCATTAGCACAATGATGCAGCAATGCATTACACATATTGCTGTTTCGCAGTAAATGTTTTGAGCCCCCATCCCTTCCCCTTTTTAATTTTCTAGCATTTCTGGGCATGGGGATTTAAAGCTCCACTAATGCAGCGAGTCCGGGATCCGCTTCTCAAATTCGAAATCACAAGCAGAAATCACTTGTCTGAATTCAGGACCTGTGGAAAAACTGCATTTTTTTTTAAAGAATTGGTAAAATGCCCAAAGATATAGCACAGTGCACGTCATATGACTTGTATAGTTTCACGGCTGAGTGTCTCGGTTCACATTTAGCAACCTTGTACCTGTGTCACGTTATTGTGCAACTGTAAGGAAGTGGATGTCAACATTTACTTTGAAATATCAAGATACCAACAATTGGGTTTAAGGTTGGAATTGGAACCTTTTGAGGGAGGGTTTTTGTTAAACTTTACAAAACCAATTGCTGTCCGATCTTAAAAGTTTATGGTGTTCTATAAACTGTTGGATTGAATTACAGCCTTGTTAACAGCACTTGAGTGTCTAGTCCATATTGTAGCACTGCAGTACACTGGTTCTACTGTTGGATATTGCTGTGCTTACTACCGGCCTCTAGTCATAGGGACTTGGGAGCACATAACTTTGGAAACTCTTGGATCCACCTAGATGTATGTATATATTGATCCAACAACTTCAGCCCCTGGAGAAGTGATGATTAAAATAGTCATCATTAAACAGCGTATAGAATGTATCTATTGTTTTTTTGAATTTCCTATCGAAACCATGATATGTGTTTTAAGGTTCTAAGCTTCAACACAAATCAGACATTGCCTCTTTTTAAAAAAAAAAACTATGGCCATGTACACCTATTTACATAATTAAATAGAGCTAATTGTTATCCTGCAGTCTTAGGAATAACTAATTTAGTTGTGAAATGCATTTAGATTTGCCGGGTGATCTGTCCGAAAATAAATTGCTAAAATTACAAGTCTCTGCTTTGTTTTAAAGTTAATGGCAGAAGCATTTGAACCTAATTTTACAGAGAATTTCTTCTGAACCATCATGTCAAAACATCTATGGTTTCATTATGCTTAAACTTAAAGAACTATCAAAACTCTTGGCAAGCCCAGCACTTCACAGAAACGTCTTGGAACTCCTCGTGGTGGTTTGAAAGAAAACATTGCACTTTTTGTGTTCTGTATCTTGTTGACTCTAGCTTTTTTTTTGGTCTGTTCCCCACAATTTGTGTTGGAAACATTGCTTCCTTAATTGAGTTATTGGTAACGTTTCTGGGTTTTAAAAAAAAAGATAGCCAATGTGATTGTTGCAGTCTATTGTTGGATTGAAAGTTGGTGTGCTTTTCTTGGTTTTAAAGTGCAGCATGATGTGATGCCCAAGCAGATTTTAGATACTTGTTCTTGTACCCTCTTTTCCTCCCCGTTGCCCACCACACCCCCAAATTGTTCCAGAATTTTTTCCCCCTCCAATTGTGAATGCCAGATCATTCATTCATTGTATTCCAGAGTTTCTCATTGCTTCACGGGTAGGAGGTGTGGCCTGGTGCTGACCGAGATCCAGGATTTCATGATTGTGACCATTATGTCATAATTATTTAAACCTTGCCCTAACCAGTGTTACTCTTGTGAGAAGCTTATCACAGCCACCTAATCCAAAGCTCCCCTTTTCCCCATCTCCCGCACCCAAAGTTCTACTTGCCCAAGGTCAGACCTGCGAAGGTAGCCTCCTGAAATATATGGCAGTTACCTCCAGGGTAACCATGGTGTGCATGAAGCATTCCATGATGGCCCAGTCATATAGAACCTGGGCAATGCAATAATATGTCACTTTATCGGGGTTCTGGGATACCAATTCACTGCTGTGGCTCTTCCCGTCGCTCAGCTTAGCCTTGCACAAACTGTATCAACTTTGGGGGGTGGGGGGGTGGAGAGGGGAAGATTGTTGTTACATTGCTGTGTCAAGATTTGTAACCATTAATTCCAAGTAAAGTTAACTGGATAAAAATAGAGATTGTTTTGGAAATTCTGAATCTCTGATTGGTGCTTTTATGTACAGGTAGATGTGATTGTATTTTTCCTGGGGTGTGTGCACAGATTTCAGCTTCTGCAGTGTTCTGCAAGGGCCTGGGCTGTGAGACACCTACAGATTGACTTCAGGATGCAGAGTGTATACATGCTTGATGACATGTTGAGGACGAGCCAACGCACCTTGCCTGTGTAAAACCCGCTGAAGCTGTTGTCGGAGATCATGTCTCAGAACATTGCTACAGTATTAAGAGAATTCTTATCTGGTGAAGAAAGCCTCTAATAAAATTGAATGTTGCAGCATCCAGCTACTGGATGTAAGGTTTAACTTTATTTGTAGAATTGTTTTTACACATGTATAGTTTCAGCACTGTGTAGATAGCAAAAGAAATATGCTTGAAGACATACCTTCCGGTTGACTTACGCTTTCCTACAAAAAACCGAAGCAACTAAGCGGACGGAAGACAGTTTGCAACGACAGTGGATCTTAGTTGGACTTCAGCCATTAGTTGCAGAATTGCAATGTTAACTGCATCTGTAAATTACCTCATGTATTGGAAAACAATTGTGCTTCAGCACCTCTTGCGTCACATTAGATTTTGAAAGTTGCAAGCCAATATTTTACAGTGCTGCTGAATACAACTTTTAATCTATTTAAAAATACACAAGAAAAATCACTAGTCTGAAGTGACCTGTTTTTAAATGTTGGGAGTTTTAAAAAAAAAAACTGCAGGTTGTAGTTTTATTTTTGTTAAACTGAAGTTGAAATGTGTGCTGGAGGGAAACCATGAAAATTGTGCCGTGCAGTTTGGATTTTCTTTTTGTCCATATACTTTAGTTGCAAATGTTCAATTAAATGCAAATGCAAGAATCGTGACAGCTAGCCTGCCCTATCAGTGCCTGGGACAGATATTTCTCTATCCACTAAAACCTGTCTTCCTTTGTTGTGTGGTCTTTTTCTGAACTTGAATGGGGGGGAGGGGGGGGGAAGGATTTGAATGGTATGTAGATCAATTTTATGTGAACAATTGACCATATAGAAAAAAACATTTATTACGGTGCATTTTATAGCACAGAATTTCCTTTTTAACACCTAGGAGATTCAGTGCAGAGAGTGTGCCTATAGAAAGCCACATTCACATTACACTTTTAAATAGACTGAATTGTGTGAGTGTGTGTAAAATATAATTGAGGTTCATCCAGTATTGCAGTGCTTATTTTTTAATGAGGTGGCTGACCTGTGTCAGTCACTCTTACTCCTATTTTTCGTCTTTTTTTCCTTTTTGGGACACAATATGGTACGATGCCATTCAAAGTATACAGAAGTACTTGTTCGCTGTGCAGCGGTGCTACTGTAGCCCAAACACCAATAAATATTCTACCACGTCACAATATGCCTTTCCAAAAGTGTCTAATTGATATTTATTTAGCAGTTCAAAAAGGAGCTGGCTTACCTAGATACGATTTTTTTTTAATGTAGCTGCTCTTGTCTTTTTAAGTTACAATAGTTTGCCCTTGAATACTGCTCCAGTCATTTCCTGGGCTCCTCCAGTACAAAGCTTCGGGCAAAAGGGGCTGTGTAGCTGTGATCCTTATTCCTGGCTTGGTTGGCGAGTCTGATGCAGGAACAAACAGCTCCCTACTTGTTTGCAAAGTGTTCATAGCTAATATAGGGATATAATTGCTACTTATTTTTTACTGTATGATCTTGGCAAGACAGCTCCTTTTTATGTAGTTTTCTCTTCATAAATGTTTGCACGTGCACGGGTTCGGGTTACAGTTTGAATTACGTGGGAAGGATGTGTTGTGCCAGGCAGTGAGGGGAGATAAATATTTATGGATGGGTGAGGCTGACTAGACAGTGCAGGGTCACCTCCTGCCTTGAGTTTGATTCCAGCTGGTACCAAATGGATGGAAAATTTCAGGCATTTGCCTGCTGTAAGGGTTCTAATTGAAGTGAGTTTGGGATACTACTGCATGTCAACATTTTGGCATTTAGCTTTCCAATTCCTATCCAACACCGACGTCCTTCAATGGATGAGCACTAAAATTATAAATAAAATTGAGCACTGCTAACCAAGTGCTATCAATGCTAAGTAGACTGGTAATCTTGCAAGTAGAAATAGTCATCACATACCAGAGCCCTTGTCTACATGTATGTTAAATTAGGAACACGCTATAAAAGATCTTATATAGGGTACACACTTCATGTCCATAAATCTTAGTTGTCACGATTTTTGATCATGCTTTTTATGTCAACATTTATAATTGGGTATTGCTATGTCAACATTTTCCATTTCGTTTTGCTATGTTGGAAGATGTTGGAGTCCATTATTAAAGAAGCAATAGCAGGACATTTGGAAAAGCAAAATTCAGTCATGCAGAGTCAGCATGGATTTATGAAGGGAAAGTCATGTTTGACAAATTTGCTAGAATTCTTTGAGGATGTAACGGACAGGATGGATAAAGGGGAACCGGTGGATGTGGTATATTTGGACTTCCAGAAAGCATTTGACAAGGTGCCACATAAAAGGTTACTGCACAAGATAAAAGTTCATGGGGTTGGGGGTAATATATTAGCATGGATAGAGACTTGGCTAACGAACAGAAAACAGAGGGGTGAATGGTTCATTCTCAGATTGGTAATTCTAAGATCCTTGTCGACATGGGAACTAAGTGGCGGAAGAAGCATATGCGCATGCTGAAGCGTAAAAGACGAAAGATGAGGCAGAGGTCCGGGTAAACTACTGTTGGAGATGCAGTACTGATCAGACTTTGTTGAATCTTAAATGGCAAATGGACTCTGGACACTTCTGTTTATACATGTACTGCCAAGACCAACAATTTAGAGGCACCTCAGATGCTGGTTATGAGAAGACCTTGAACATTGGTCTGTTATAGTACTGTGCTTTGATGTATAGTAGTTATAAAATAAAAATGTAGTAATCAGAAACCAGTGGGGTGTTGCAGGGATCAGTGCAGGGACGCCAACTATTTACAATCTATATTAACGACTTGGAAGAAGGGATTGAATGTAATGTAGCCAAGTTTGCTGCTGATACAAAGATGGGATGAAAAGCAATGTGTGAGGAGGAGACACAAAATCTGCAAAAGGACAGACAGGCTAAGTGAGTGGGCAAAAATTTGGCAGATGGAGTATAATGTTGGAAAGTGTGAGGTCACGCACTTAGGCAGAAAAAAATCAAAGAGCAAGTTATTATTTAAATGGAGAAAGATTGCAAAGTGCCGCAGTACAGCGGGACCTGGGGGTACTTGTGCATGAAACACAAAAGGATAATATGCAGGTACAGCAAGTGATCAGAAAGGCCAATGGAATCTTGGCCTTTATTTCAAAGGGGATGAAGTATAAAAGCAGGGAAGTCTTGCTACAGTTGTACAGAGTATTGGTGAGGCCACACCTGGAATACTGCGTGCAGTTTTGGTTTCCATATTTACGAAAGGATATGCTTGCTTTGGAGGTAGTTCAGAGAAGGTTCACAAGGTTGATTCCGGAGATGAGGGGGTTGACGTATGAGGAAAGGTTGAGTAGGTTGGGTCTCTACTCATTGGAATTCAGAGGAATGAGAGGTGATCTTATTGAAATGTATAAGATTATGAGGGGGCTTGACAAGGTGGATACAGAGAGGATGTTTCCACTGATGGGGGAGACTAGAACTAGAGGGCATGATCTTAGAATAAGGGGCCGCCTATTTAAAACAGATGAGAAATTTCTTCTGAGGGTTGTGGATCTGTGGTATTCGCTGCCTCAGAGAGCTGTGGAAGCTGGGATATTGAATAAATTTAAGACACAAATAGACAGTTGCTTAAATGATATGGGGTTATGGGGAGCAGACAGGGAAGTAGACCTGAGTCCATGATCGTCTTAAATGGCGGAGCAGGCTCGAGGGGCTGTATGGCCTACTACTGCTCCTATTATGTTCTTATGTCAACTGTCACAATGTAGTTGCAAGCTCTCGCTACTAGATTGTGGAACAAGTTTCCGAATTCTGTCCCAGCTTGCATATATACAAAGAAACTATTCATTAACAGATCATGGGCAATGTCTTGGGTAATTTGAGTTAATTTTGTAGTTCTGGGGGAAGCAGTTCATCTAACCTGTGAAATAATTTTTGTGCCAATATGATTTTTATATTCACTTCTTTTGCATAAAGTATTGTACATCTTCCAAAACATCTCTACCATTGTAATTGAAGATTTTCATTATCAGACTTCTAAAGTGTAAATTTGGGTCACGCTGTTTTAGGATAAAGGTTGGTGGCTGAGAAGCTCTGGTGTTTTCACCTTCTATTGTCCCCACCATTTATTTCCAGTTTGTTTCCCTATACAAGTCATTGGAATTTCAAATTAATTCTCTCTGTGAAGTGCTTTGAAATGTTTTAACTACACGATGAGACGCTACATAAATGCAAGTAATTATTTTTAGTCCGTTTGTTATTTGAACGCAGTAACTTGGGCTCCCACAGGTTGCAGCAACCCTCGGTCAGTGCCCCAAAAATTGTTGTTCTTACGTCGGCTGGATAGCGGATCAGCGGGCTATTTTGATTTTGTTTGGAGGGGAGGGGGCATTAAGTTTTCGCCTGATCCTGTCTTCACTTGGTAACTGTGCACACTTGCAGCAGGCATCAGTAAATAGCGAGCAGGAACCTTGGCTGAGTTACTTGTGTTCCCTGTCTTACCCTGGGAATACAGAGGATATATTTAGCACCCCAAATGCTGCACTGAGCAAGATCGGCTAACTCCGCAACAACCAAGAATTGAACCCGAGGGTTGGAATCTTAGGTCTGCCTTCCAGTTTCTCTAGCGTCCCAGTCTGGTTCAGTGTTGTGCCATGCGGTAAGTTTACCTGCTAAGGCATTGGAGGAAGGAGTTTATGATCAGTAACCCTATCTATGCCTGATGTTTTTGAATGCCCTGATAATTTAAGGGCATGTGGACAGATGCAAATAGTCTTGCTTTTAGCCCGGATTTTATTAAAGGCATTTCGCCTATTCCTAAATAGTTCGGGCGTTTTTTTGCAGCAAGAGACAAATTTCTCTCCTTTTCTTTAACCAGTTGGTGATCTATGGTGTTTCTCATGGTTAAAATAAAATTATCACACTCCTCACTATCTTTCTGCTTATTCCACACTTTAATTCTTTGCAATGTTTCTGACTGTTAGACTTCCACTCTGTCTAGCTCCCTCTATCTGTACCTTATCTATTCTGCCTCTCTCACTTTCCATGTCTCTTGTTCTGTATGCCTCACACATTCCTTCTGTCTTTTCTTTCTTCCTGTAAATCTTGTCAGGTTTTCATTTGTCCTTCACCTGCTCGAGAAGCGGGGAGGCAGACCTACGATTCTAACCCTCTGATAGGTACAGACATTGTCTTGTCTTTCAAAAGGTATGACATTCAAAGGAAATTAGTTTATAAAGGAAATGTGTTGGAAATTGGATGATGTGGATACATAAATTTTCAAAGGTATTTGATGAGGAGCCACATGAGACTGATGGTGAAAATGAAGGGACATTGTATTAAAGGGAGCGTAGCTGTGCAGATGGCATGGTGAACCGATTAGAGGTAAATTGCTGTGTGTGTGATTAGTGGGATTTAGGTAGTCTGCTTCACTATCTGGTAGGACCTCTTTTATTTGATATAAATAATTTCAACATAGCACAACGGAAATTAAATTGAAGTTTGCTGATATTAAGGGCCATGGCAAACTTGAAAAAGATAGCAAAACATTGGGATCATAGAATCAGACAGCGCAGAAGGGGGCCATTCGGCCTATTGCGTCTGTGCGGCTCTTTAAAGAGCTATCCAAATAGTCTTACTCTCCTGCGCTTTGTCCATAGCCCTGCATAAATGACAGATAAATTTGTAGTCGTATATTTTGGGGTGAAATAATAGAGCGAAAGTTATAATCCAAGTGTTGAGCAACGGAACGAACTAGGAGTACAGATGCATCGATCTTTAAAGGTGAGAGTACAGGTAGAGCAAATGAGATTTGGTCTCCTCACACGGTGGGTGATATTGAGGCTCTGGAAAGGGTGCAGAAGAGGGCCACTAGACTAATTCCAAGTCTAAAGCATCTTGGTTATCCAGATAGACTTGAGTTGGGACTCTATACCTTAAAGCAGCGAAGACATAGATTGAGGTTTTATAAGATAATGAAGGGAATAGATGGTGTTTCAGCTGACAGTTTAGTTCAATTAAATATGTTGGGCAGGACCAGGAGTCACAAATTTAAGTTGCATGGGGTTAGATCGAGGTTAGACGCCAGGGGGTGGTTCTTTTCCCAGAGAACAGTAGACCTCTGGAACAAGCTGCCGTTTCATGTGGTGGATGCAGACTCGCTGAACTCCTTCAAGCGAGAGCTGGATTTGTTTCTGGCTGCGGCGGAGATCACCTCCTACAGAAGGGAGGTACTGCAGGGAATGTAATAGTAATCTGGACTAATTTCGATCACCTAGATGGGTCGGAGAGGAATTTTCCAGTTTTTGTTTTCCTAAATTGGCCTGGGTGTTTTATCTTTTTTTGCCTCTCCCAGGAGACCACGTGGTTTCGAGTGGGGTGGAGTGTATATGTTGTGATACACAAGATATCACAATTGTGTGGGACAGGCTCGATGGACCAAATGATCTTTACCTGTCCGTCATTGTTCATATATAGTGTGTATCAAATTGAAAAGCAAGGAAGTGATTTGTACAGCACACCTAGCCCATAGTTGGGAGTATTGTGTGGTCTTTTATAATGGATATTGGAGCCATAGAAAGGGTAAATTCATTAGGATAAAGAGGTTATATTTATGAAGAAAGCTCAAAAGGAGTTTTTATAAATGAGTTAAGGGAAGAGATCAAATCTAATCCTGGAAAGATTGCTTTCACTGATTGTCGGATTGGCAACATGGGGTATAAAAATGGGACATTAGATGGAAATTGGAAGAGTTTTTTTCAGTTATTAGAATGTGGAATACTTTATCACAATTGACCTTGGGAGACATAATCAAATCAAAAGTATTTGAAAAGGAAGTATGTAAAATAGTTCAGGAAATTGATTTGGAGTAGATGGCTCCAGTAGCAGAGTTGATGCAAGTGTGATGGGCCAAAGGGTATTGGAGGAATGTTCTGTGCCCAAGAGGATTATAGAAATTGAAGACTAGGAGATACTTCCAATACTTTCCCAGGTGTCATCTTCTGATCTTTGTTTTTTCCCTGGAAATGTGGGAGGTGGGTTTGTGAAAAGCTGGAGCGGAGCCCAATATCCATCGTTGGTCTTGCCTTTGCTCCCAGTGCTTGCTTTGCTGAAACACACATTTGAAATGCCAATTTAAAAATGGCATTTGGTGCCTATCTGCTGTAACAAGTTGGGGGTTGAGAGAAATGGCTGGGCACAAAACGGATGGGAGGATGGTGGTTCTCAGGCCAGTAGAGAACAGGTAGATGGGGCCTAGCAGCATGACCACAACCGTGGGATATGAATTCCTGGTGCTTTAATACTAATAAATTAGCTCATGTGCGCCTCCATTGCTTCTTTGGGAATGGTTATTTGTCTTGCTTTTGGTCTTCAACAGAAAAGTAGAGGCATGTTCCAAAAGTAAGGACTGCTTGTCTCTCGTCTTTTTTTGCATTTTCACGTAATTGATGAAAGAAAAAACAAACACTTGCATTTATACAGCACCCTTCACCACCTTGGAATGTCCCAAGGTGCTTTCTAGCCAATGAAGTACTTTTTAGAAGCATAAGTCACTGGTGTAATAACTAAGTTATGCACAGCAAGATCCCACAAACTAATGTGATAATGATTAGATAATCTGTTTTTAGGAGTTTGTTGTGGGATAAATATAGGCAAGGACACTGATGAAATCCACTGCTCTACTCTGAAATAGTGCCAGGGGATCTTTTACACCCACCTGGGAGGGCCTTGGTTTAAGGTCTCATCTGAACGACGGCACTGAGGTATTAGTGACACCAGCAGCAGCATAGCACATCAGGAGCTGTGTTTAATTACATGGCCTCATTGTTAGGCTGGCCCTAGCTGGTGAAACTTGCACTGGTGAGCCGTGCGATGTTAGCCAGTTAAACTTCAGCATCCTCCTCCTTCTTAGGTGGTCCCTCGAAGCGAGGATGACTTGCTTTTACACCAAAAAGGGACGAGTTCACAAGTGTTTCAATGAAGGACCTAAGATTCGAGGTCCTGAGCTACATCCTGAAAGGTGGAAGATGCCTGTGCGTGGATTTTTTTAACGTGTGGTGGCCGTTGCATACCAGCCACCGCACGGGCTTGACAGAGCTAGGTCTTGGTCCAGTGGCAAAGATTAACCAAGATGACTGGAGACCAGCTCTGCTGCACGGGCCTAGTGCGCACACAATCGCTGTGTGGGCTAGCTCATGCTGCCCCTAGGCCTTTGCCTCTTCTGGGCCCTGATCACATCGCTCTGCAATCACTAACACAGGGCACTGGGGGTGGGGTAACTGAGTGACAGTGTGTGGGAGTTGGATTAACATCAGTACAGATACAGTCAGTAACACAGGGTGCTGGGGAGAGGGTTACTGAGTGACAGTGTGAGGGAGCTGGATTAACTAGTACAGATAGTCAGTAACACAGGGTTCTGGGGAGAGGGGTTACTGAGTGACAGTGTGAAGGAGCTGGATTAATATCAGTACAGATACAGTCAGTAACACAGGGTGCTGGGGAGAGGGTTACTGAGTGACAGTGTGAGGGAGCTAGATTAAGGACAGAGCTATTTGCACAAGAAAAATGCTCTGATTGGCACTCCATTATCACATGACCTGATTGTCGATTGGTCCCCTTGGAGGATAAGCCACACCCAGAAGTTTCTCTGGAATGTGTAATTGGAACCACCCAGCACAAGTTCTGAGTGACTTTGCAAAGTGTAATTCGAGCCAGTCTGACGTCAGACCCCAGACAGGATAGAGCTCCCCCATCCCAGCAAAAGTTGCTGACATCCTCTGCCCAAGTTCCTGAGCTTACACCCACCACCACCGCACCGGCCCCCCCCCCCCTCCATAGATGGGGCAATGTGTGTTAACAGATTTATTGGGTGTGAAGTGAATAGTGAGTGTCGTGACTTCCGCATTTCATTCACTCCAATGATGTCCCTTGTCACACACACACTGAACTTTCCGATAAATCTCTTCTCTCTCTTCCCCCCCGCATAGTGTCTCTCTCTCTTCCGCCCACCCCACCCCACCCCACCCCACCCCACCCCACCCCACCCCGGCTCTTTCTCACTCCCCTCCATCTTCCCCCCCCCCCCCCATCTCTCTCCACTGTCTCTCTCTCTCTCCCCTCTCCCCTCCTCCTCCCCTCCTCCCCCCCTCCTTACACACATGACGGTTCCTGAACCTTGACACTTGCCAACCTGTACCCAGGTTCATGGGGTGCGTCCCTAGAGGGAGAATATGTGCAGTCTATATTAGGCAAACAAATACTGCATACATGGATTTTCCTAAAATTTGGTTTGGAGTCATTTAAATACGACCAGACATCTGCCTAAACAAAACTAATGGCCGAGCATTTTTTTTAACCTTTAGGAGTCATAATTAATCAAGCAACGTTTGATTTTGGCTCCTTGAGATGTGGAGGAATCAAGACTTTGAGTCAGATGTAGACAGATCTGTTTTCACGGCACAAAAAAAAATGCACTTTAAAACATTGGGGAACAATGTATATTTCCCAGTTAATTTTGCACCTGGCCCTGAGAAAATCTCAAACATGGGCAAGCAGCAACAGTCCAGGAAAGTGCATATTTGGGCAGCTCAGCTGACATCAATAATGTGGCCTACACAACACCGATGCAGTGACAACATTTTGCCAAATTACTGCAGAGACAATTCATATTGCCAACTGTTTATTTTCATTGCTCATGCAGCAAGGAACAAATTTAAAAAGATGTACGGTTTTTATTTAAGATGACTATTTTGAATCCGATCAACTTTAGTAATTTCAATAGCAATGCGGAACTAAGTGCAAAAGCAAACAACGCAAGTATAATAAATAAATGATTTATTGCAATTAAATTAATCTTAAAGTTGTGAATACTCTCAATCTGTATTTATATAGCCCCTTTAACACAGAAAAATATTAAGAGACCTAATCAGAGAAAAAATGGGCATTGAGCGAAAGAGATAGTAGATGGGGTGACAAAGCTTAGTGAAAGAGGTGGGTTTTAAGGAACATCTCCAAGGAGGAGGAAGTTAAGAGGCAGAGGAGTTAAGGGAAGGGGTGGAAAGGACTGGTTTGCCGCACGCTTTTTCCGCTGCCTGCGCTTGTTTTCTGCGTGCTCTCGGCGATGAGACTCGAGGTGCTCAGCGCCCTCCCGGATGCACTTCCTCCACTTAGGGCGGTCCCTGGCCAGGAACTCCCAGGTGTCAGTGGGGATGTTGCACTTTATCAGGGAGGCTTTGAGGGTGTCCTTGTAACGTTTTCTCTGCCCACCTTTGGATCGTTTGCTGTGTAGGAGTTCCGAGTAGGACGCTTGCTTTGGGAGTCTTCTGTCAGGCATGTGAATAATGTGGCCTGCCTAGTGGAGCTGATCAAGTGTGGTCAGTGCTTTAATGCTGGGGATGTTGATCTGGCTGAGGATGCTGACGTTGGTGCGTCTGTCCTCCCAGGGGATTTGTAGGATCTTGTTGGTGGTATCTCTCCAGCAACTTGAGGTGTCTGCTGTATATAGTCACGTCTCTGAGCCATACAGGAGGGCGGATATTACAACAGCCCTGTAGACCATGAGCTTGGTGGCCATTTTGAGGGCCTGGTCTTCAAACACTTCTTTTCCTCAGGCGGCCGAAGGCTGAATCTCATCATCAATGCCTGTTCTTGTTGATAAGAGGCTCCCGAGGTACGGGGAATGGTCCACATTGTCCAGGGCCGCGCCGTGGTTCTTGATGACTGGGAGGGGCAGTGCTGTGCGGTGAGGACAGGCTGGTGGAGGACCTTTGTCTTACGGATGTTTAGCGTAAGGCCCATGCTTTCGTACGCCTCAGTAAAAACGTCGACTATGTCCTAGAGTTCAGCCTCTGTATGCGCGCAGACGCAGTCGTTGTCCGCATACTGTAGCTCGTTGACAGAAGTTGGGGTGGTCTTGGACCTGGCCTGGAGACGGCGAAGGTTGAACAGGTTCCCATTGGTTCTGTAGTTTAGTTCCACTCCAGTGGGGAGCTTGTTGACTGTGAGGTGGAGCATGGCAGCAAGGAAGATTGAGACGAGAGTTGGACCGGTCCGGACGATGATTGGGTCTGTAATGGACCCGCTGATAAGGATCATGGTCTGCATGTCTTCATGGAGCAGACTGAGGATGGTGAAGAACTTTTGGGGACATCCGAAGTGGTCGCGCTGCAAAAATCATGTCCGTTGTGCCCCGTAGGGGACGAAATCTGCACTGTGGCTCCGGGAGGAGCTCCTCGGCCACAGGGAGAAGACGGTTGAGGACTCTAGCGACGACTTTCCCAGTGGCTGATAGCAGGGAGATTTCTCTGTAGTTGCCGCAGTCAGACTTGTCCCCTTTTTTAAAGATGGTCACGACCACTGCATCTCTGAGATCTCCTGGCATGCTCTCCTCCCTCCAGATGAGAGAGATGAGGTCATGTATTCGCGCCAACAATGTCTCTCCACCATACTTCAGTGCCTCAGCGGCGATTCCATGCGCTCCCGTAGCCTTGTTGTTTTTAAGCTGTCTTATGGCTTTTTCTAACTTGTGCAGTGTTGGGGTTTCGCCGAGGTGGTGGTGGGCGGCATGCTGCGGGATGGAGTCGAGAACACTCGGGTCAAAGGCAGAGTCTCGATTGAGATCATCTAAGTTCTCCTTCCAGCGGGCCCTGACTGCCTCGGTGTCCTTGATGAATGTTTCCCTGTTCTTGGCAGTGGGGTGGGGCCATAGGATCATGGTCATAGGATGTCACCTGTAACTTTGGTTCAGACTGTTTTGGTATTATGGCGGAGGAAGAAACTTGATTGGAGATTCAAACATGGAGTTGCAGAAAAGAATGGACATGGTTTCTGAGATGACAGCTTGTTCAATTACTTGAGAGGAATGGTATGTTGGAGATGGGGCAGAGGGGTCAAGATAGGTTTATTTGAGGAGGGATGTTCATGGTGGTGGTTTTGAAAGGGAGAGGAATATTACCTGAAGAATGGGAACCATTTACAATACTGGCTGGTAATGGGGTTTGGATGGAAACTTGAGTGAGCAGTTTGGTGGGATTGGGTCAAAGGGAGCAGAAGGTAATTGGAAAGGATATGTACCAATGAGCCAATTAAATGCATTCTGAAGTGAGAAAAGGGATTTGTGGCTATGGAGAGACAATGAATAGACGGAGTGAATCTTGATCAAAAAAGAGTTAGGTTCGTTGGGTGATTGCTGTTCCTGACAATGTAAGCTGCGTCCAGTTCTGTTCATCAAGAAAAAAGGGTTTGAGCAGAGCAGAGAAGACCCACAAAGGCTCATCCCTCCTGTCAGGCATTTAAGTTCTGAGGAAAGCGTAAAGGAACTTGGACTTTTCAGCTTAGAGATGTGGCATTGGACAGGTGATCTTATTATAGGCATGTAAGATTATTAAGAGTATAGAAAAAAGTTAACAGATCAATTAAACTACAGCAAAAACACTAGGACACAGCTTGAAACAAGTAAAAGATAAATTAAGGACTGATATAAGGAAGTTCACACGTGTCGGCTGTGGTTCAGTTGGCAGCACTTTCATCTCACAGGATATACGGCACAGAAAGGGGCCATTTGGCTCAACCAGTCCGTACCGGCGTTTATGCTCCACTCGAGCCTCCGCCCGTCATTCCTCATCTAAATCTATCGCCATAACCCTCTATTCCCTTCTATGCTTGTCTAGCCTCCCCTTAAATGCATCTATACTAGTCGCTTCAACCACTCCCTGTTCCACATTCTCATCTCTCTTTGGGTAAAGAAGTTTCTTCTGAATTCCTTCTTGGTGACTTGTATCTAGTTATGCTCTTCCCCACAACTGGAAACATTCTCTCCGTATCCACTCTGTCAAAACCTTTCAGAACTTTAAAGATCTCTATTGGGTCACCCCTCAACCTTTTTCAAGAGAAGAGGCCCAGCCTGTTCATCCTTTCCTGATAGGCATACCCTTGCATTTCTGGTATCATCCTTGTAAATCTCATCTGCACCCTCTCCAGTGCCTCTATAACCTTTTTATAATATGGCGACCAGAACTCAGTCAAAAGGTTGTGGGTACAAGTCCCTCTCTAGCACAAAATCTAGGCTAACAGTGAGGGTCTTCTGCACTGTCGGATGTGCTGTATTTGGTTGAGATGATAAACTGAGGTCCTGTCTGCTCTCTCAGGTGAACATAAAAGATCCCATGGCACTATTTCAAAGAGCAGGGGAGTCCTTGGTAAATATTTATCCTTTACTAACATCACTAAAACAGATTATCTGGTCATTATCACATTGCTGTTTGTGGGAGCTTGCTGTGTGCCCATTGGCTGCTGCATTTCAACAATGACTACACTTTCAAAAGTACTTTATTGGCTGTAAAGCTCTTTGGGACGAACTGAGGTAGACATTATATAAATACAAGTTCTTTCAAAGAATGATGAACAATCAGAATGGTCTTCCAAATAGAGCTGAAATCTCTGGAATAATTCAAGAAGTAATTGGATGCTTATGAGTGGAAGGGAATTTTAGGATACTATAGGAGCATGAATAAAGATGGGTGGAATAAGCATCGTAGTTGTCTTGCGATGGTTACCATTGAATGATAGATGCTGAGAGATTGTTTCCCCTAGCTGGAGAGTCTCGAACTAGGGGTCACAGTCTCTGGATAAGGGGTCGGCCATTTAAGACCAAGATGATGAGGAGTTTCTTCACGAGGACTGTAAGTCTTTGGAATTCTCTACCCAAGAGGTGCTGCGGATGCTGAATTGTTAAGTATATTCAAGACCCGAGATCGATAGATTTGTTTGAACTCCAGGGGAATCAAGTGATTGGACGAGAGATCGTGGCGTTGAGGTTGAAAATCAGCCGTGATCTTATTGAATAGCGGAGCAGGCTCGAGGGGCAGTACTGTCTACTCCTGCTCCTAAAAGGGATAGAATTGCAAAGTAGTAAAGTTATGCTAAACTTGTATCGAACCTTGGTTAGACCACACTTGGAATACTGGGTACAATTCTGGTCGCCATATTATAAAAAGGACACAGAGGCATTGGAGAGGGTGCAGAGAAGATTTACAAGGATGATACCAGAAATGCAATGGTATACCTATTAGTATAGGATGAACAGGCTAGGTCTCTTTTCTCTTGAAAAGAGAAGGCTAAGGGGAGAACTATTGGAGATCTTTAAAATCATAAAAGGTTTTGATAGAGTGGTTACAGAGAGAGTGTTTCCACTTGTGGGGAAGAGCATAACTAGGGACCATCAATATAAGATAGTCACCAAGAAATCTAATAGGGAATTCAGAAGAAACTTTACCCAGAGAATGGTGAGAATGTGGACTCGCTACCACAAAGAGTGGTTGAAGCGAATAGTATAGATGCATTTAAGGGAATCAAGGGATATGGGGACAGTGCAGGAAAGTGGAGTTGAGGTAGAAGAACAGCCATGATCTTATTGAATGGTGGAGCAGGTTCGAGGGTCCAATTGGCCTGCTCCTGCTTCTTATATTTAAGTACATATGAGGGAGAAGGGAAACGAAAGAAAAAGATACTTACATTTATATAGAGCATTTCACGACCACCGGATGTCTCAACGCACTTTACAGCCAAATATTTTTGGAGTGCAGTCACTGTTGTAATGTGGGAAGAATGGCAACCAACTTGCGCACAGCAAGCTCCCACAAACAGCAGTGTGATAATAGTGATACCCATTCTCATATATGGCTCAGAGACGTGGACCATATACAGTAGATACCTCAAATCACTGGAGAAATACTACCAACGCTGTCTCCGCAAGATCCTACAAATCCTCTGGGAGGATAGATGCACCAACGTCAGTGATCTCGCTCAGGCCAACATCCCCAGCATCGAAGCACTGACCACACTCGGCCAGCTCCATTGGGCGGGCCACATCGTCCGCATGCCCGACACACGACTCCCAAAGCAAGCGCTCTACTCGGAACTCCTATATGGCAAGCGATCCACAGGTGGGCAGAGGAAATGTTTCAAGGACACCCTCAAAGCCTCCTTGATAAAGTGCAACTTCCCCCCGCCACCTGGGGATTCCTGGCCCAAGACCACTAAGTGGAGGAAGAGCATCCGTCCAGGAGGGTGCTGAGCACCTCGAGTCTCGTCGCCGAGAGCATGCAGAAACCAAGCTCAAGCAGTGGAAAGAGTGTGCGGCAAACCAGGCTCCCCACCCACCCTTTTTTCAACCACTGTCTGTGGAATTCTCTGCCACAGAAAGTTGTTGAGGCCAATTTGTTAGATATATTCAAAAGGGAGTTAGCTGTGGCCCTTACGGCTAAAGGGATCAAGGGGTATGGGGAGAAAGCAAGAAGGGAGTACTAAAGTTGCAAAAATAATCAGCCATGATCATATTGAATGGTGGTGCAGGCTCAAAGGGCTGAATTGCCTATTTTCTATGTATCTATGTCCCACCTGTGACAGAGACTGTAATTCCCATATTGGACTGGACAGTCACCTGAGAACTCACTGAGAGTGGAAGCAAGTCTTCCTCGATTTTGAGGGACTGCCTATGATGATGAATCGAGGGTTAAGCTGATGCGAGTTAGGTCTGGGAGGAGGCTGAAGTGGAGCATAAATGCCAGCATAGACTGGTTGGGCCGAATGGTATGTTTCGGTGCTATAATATTCGCTTCTGTGGTAGAGAGTTCCAGATTCTCACCACTCTCTGAGTAAGAACTTCCTTCTGAATGCCCTGTCATTCTTCGGAAGCATCATCATCATCATAGGCAGGCCCTCAGAATTGAGGAAGACTTACTTCCACTCTTAGCATGAGTTCTTAGGTGGCTGAACAGTCCAATACAAGACCCACAGTCTCTGTCATAGGTGGGACAGACAGTGGTTGAGGGGGAAGGGTGGGCAGGGAACCTGGTTTGCCGCACGCTCCTTCCGCTGCCAGCACTTGCTTTCTGCATGCTCTCGGCCACGAGACTGGAGGTGCTCAGCGCCCTCCCGGATGCACTTCCTCCACTTAGGGCGGTCTTTGGCCAGGGACTCCCAGGTGTCAGTGGGGATATCGCACTTTATCAGGGAGGCTTTGAGGGTGCCCTCGTGACGTTTCCTCGGCCCGCCTTTGGCTCGTTTGCCGTGGACGAGTTCCGAGTAGAGCGCTTGCTTTGGGAGTCTGGTGTCTGGCACGCGGGGAAAAAAATGTGGCCCTGCCCAGCGGAGCTGATTGAGCGTGGTCAGTCTTTCAATGCTGGGGATGTTGGCCTGGACGAGGACGCTAACGTCGGTGCGTCTGCCCTCCCAGGGGATTTGTAGGATCTTGCAGAGACATCGTTGGTGGTATTTCTCCAGCAACTTGTGGTGTCCGCTGCACATGGTCCATGCCTCTGAGCCAAACAGCAGTGCGGGTATTACTACAGCCCTGTAGACCATGGCTCTTCAGAAGCAATGTCCCTTTAACTAACAGGCGCATGCATATACACACACACGCACGCGCACGCGCACGCGCGCTGAGTGGTGGCTGGCCACCGGGGCGGGGCGCCCCCACGTCGCTTTCTTTAACGTCGTGACGTCGCGGTCGCACCCAATGGAGGTGACGTAGTTACGTCAGTGCACGCAGACAGGCAAGCGAGCTCCCGCCCGTCGCGTGATTTTTTTTTGAAGGAATTGTCAACCGAATCGGATTTACCTGACGGCGGCGGCGGCGGCTCGGGGCCCGGCCGGCCCGACAGGAGGCGGATCTTTCCTTCCGTTTCACCGCCCACATCTCCCCACCCCCTCCCCCCAAAAAAAAAATAAACAGCGAAAGCCCGCGGTTTAAAATGCGTCTCCTGCTCGGCAGTCACCTGCGCCAATGTATGTGAAGAAAAGTCGGAGCAGCTCGATAAACGGCATCGGCAAACAAGGTAAAAAAATAAATAAACACATCTGCCAGACGTGGCACGGTTTTTCACGACGGTAAAACACTCGATCGACGTCTTTTAAATGCGTACCGGCTTATTATCTCTCTCCCAAAGCTCACTTGTTTGTGTTTTTTAAAATTATTTTCCACCCCCCCTCTGTGTGAGGCGGGGGAGGGGAGAAGAGGCCGCCCTTGTTGCCGGGTAAACCAAGGTTGATCCGGTGCATGTGGGCTGGCCGCTGTGATTGACGGGGCTCTGCGCCTATAAAGAAGCCCCCCCTCCCTGAAGGAAGGCGGGCGTCCAGCTGGCCAATGGCCACACCAGGTGGGCGGGCTCTGTTGGTTGTGGGGGCGGGGCTTGTTCGGTGGCGTGGAGCCTGCAACCTATTTAAATCTGGGACAGGAAATCAGCTGATGGATGTTTTTCCTTTGCCATATTAAAATGTTTTATAAGTTTTTGGTTGCGTGTGGCGCATATTTGCAGCTGCATCTTTGCAATTTTGCTGAGCCGAATTGCAAAAAAAAACACAGATAGTTGGGTGAACTGTTCTCCACCCCTTTTCATGGAATGATAGAATGGTTACAGCATAAAAGAAGATTTTAACTACTACTGCCACTCGCATCCGGCTGATATCAAGTGCAGAAAATAATCAAACGTAATGCCGATCTTTATGTAAGAACATAAGGAATAGGAACAGGAGTAGGCCATATGTAGTAATGTAGCCAAGTTTGCTGATACAAAGTGGGAGAGCAAATTGTGAGGAGGACACAAGAAATCTGCAAAGGGATATAGACCGGCTCAGTGAGTGGACAACAATTTGGCAGCTGGAGTATAATGTGGGAAAATGTGAGGTTATCCACTTTGGCAGGAATAATAGAAAAGCAAATCATAATTTAAATGGAGGAAAATTGAAAAGTGCAACAGTACAGAGAGGCCTGAGGGTCCTTGTGCATGAAACACAAAAAGTTAGTATGTATATACAGCAAGTAATCAGGAAGGCAAATGGAATGTTGGGCTTTATTGCAAGGGGGATAGAATATAAAAGCAGAGAAGTCCTGCTACACCTGTACAGGGTATTGGTGAGGCGTACAATTTTGGTCTCTGTATTTAAGGAAGGATATACTTGCAATGGAGACTGTTCAGAGAAAGTTCACTAGGTTGATTCCGGAGATGAGGGGGTTGACTTATGAAGATAGGTTGGGCACAAACTCATTGGAGTTCAGAAGAATGAGAGATGATCTTATTGAAACTTATAAGATAATGAGGGGGCTCGACAAGGTGGATGCAGAGAGGATATTTCCACTTGGGCTCGAGGGGCCAAATGGCCTACTCTTGCTCTTATTATGTTTTTATATGTTTCCCATTACTGTTGACTCCCCTATAATTCAGGAATCTGTCTAACTCAGCCTTGAATATATTCAATGACCCAGCCCCCACAGCTCTCTGGGGTAGAGAATTTCAAAGATTCACGACCCTCTGAGAGAAGAAATTCCTCCTCATCTGCGTCATAAATGGGCGACCCCTTATTCTGAAACTATGCCCCCTGGTTCTAGATTCCCCCACAAGGGGAAACATCCTCTCCGCATCTACCCTGTCAAGCCCCCCTCAGAAACTTAATATGTTTCAATAAGATCACCTCTCATTCTTCTAACTGCTAATGCTCAACCTTTCTTCATAAGGCAACCTCTTCATCGCAGGAATCAACCTAGTGAACCTTCTCTGAACTGCCTCCAATGCAAGTATATCCCTCCTGAAATAAGGAGACCACAACAGTATGCAGTTTTTAATCATGCTTTATTGGTTTCCAAAATGTTTCCAATCTTCCAGCCTACCATTAATCTTCGAAACATTGTATGCCTTTTCTTACAATCTGAAACCATCCTTAACTTCCTTAGTTAGCCACGGATGGTTCATCCTTCTCATTGAGTCTCAATGGAATATATCTGTTGAAAATTATGAAATATCTCCTTGCATGTCTGCCACTGCTTATCTACCGTCTGACCTTTTAATCTATTTTCCCAGTCCACTTCAGCCAACGTACCTTTGTAATTGCCTGTATTTATGTTTAAGACACTAGTTTTAGACCCAAGTTTCTCAGCCTCAAACTGAAGAGAAATTCTATCATGTAGCGGAGTCAAGAGTTATGGGGAACAGGCAGGAAAGTGGAGTTGAGGCCAAGATCAGATCAGCCATGATTTTATTGAATGGCGGAGCAGGCTCGAGGGGCCATATGGCCTACTCCTGCTCCTATTTCTTATGTTCTTATGATCACTCTTCCCTGGAGGATCCTTAACTATGAGATCATTAATTAATCCTGTCTCATTACACATTACCAGATCTAAAATAGCCTGGTCCTTGGTTGGTTCCACAATGTATTGTTGTAAGAAACTATCTCGAAAAAACTCTATGAACTCGTCCTCAAGGCTACCTTTGCCAATTTGATTTGTCCAATCTTATGAAGATTAAAGTTGCCCACGATTATTGCAGTAACTCTCTTACCAGCCCTCATTATTTATTGATTTATCCTCTGTCCTACAGTGTAGCTACTGTTAGGGGGCCTATAGACTACTCCTACCAGTGACTTCTTTCCTTCGATATTTCTTAACTCCACCCAAACTGATTTTACATCATGATTTTCTGAGCCAAGATCATTTCTCACGACTGAATTCTAGCCCTCTAGATACAAAGAGGTAGAAGTTATGCTGCAGCTGTACAAAGCCCTTGTTAGACCAATAAGAACATAAGAATTAGGAACATGAGTAGGCCATCTAGCCCCTCGAGCCTGCTCCGCCATTCAATAAGATCATGGCTGATCTGGTCGTGGACTCAGCTCCACTTACCCGCCCTCTCCCCGTAACCCTTAATTCCCTTATTGGTTAAAAATCTATCTATCTTTGACTTGAAAACATTCAATGAGCTAGCCTCAACTGCTTCCTTGGGCAGAGAATTCCACAGATTCACAACCCTCTGGGAGAAGAAATTCTTTCTCAACTCGTTTTTAAATTGGCCCCTCCATATTTTGAGGCTGTGCCCCCTAGTTCTAGTCTCCCCTACCAATGGAAACAACCTCTCTGCCTCTATCTTGTCCATCCCTTTCATGATTTTAAATGTTTTGAAAAGATCACCCCTCACCCTTCTGAACTCCAAGGAGTAAAGACCCAGTCTACTCAATCTATCATCGTAAGGTAACCCCCTCATTTCTGGAATCAGCCTAGTGAATCGTCTCTGTACCCCTTCCAAAGCTAGTATATCCTTCCTTAAGTAAGTTGACCAAAACTGCACGCAGTACTCCAGGTGCGGCCTTACCAATACCTTATACAGTTGCAGCAAGACCTCCCTGCTTTTGTACTCCATCCCTCTCGCAATGAAGGCCAACATTCCATTTGCCTTCCTGATTACCTGCTGCACCTACAAACTAACCTTTTGGGATTCATGCACAAGGACCCCCATGGTCCCTCTGCACCTCAGCATGTTGTAATTTCTCCCCATTCAAATAATATTCCCTTTTACTGTTTTTTTTCCCCAAGGTGGATGACCTCACACTTTCCGACATTGTATTCCATCTGCCAAACCTTAGCCCATTCGCTTAACCTATCCAAATCTCCTTGCAGCCTCTCTGAGTCCTCTACACAACCCGCTTTCCCACTAATCTTAGTGTCATCTGCAAATTTTGTTGCACTACACTCTGTCCCCTCTTCTAGGTCATCTATGTATATTGTAAACAGTTGTGGTCCCAGCACTGATCCCTGTGGCACACCAGTAACCACTGATTTCTAACCGGAAAAGGACCCATTTATCCTGACTCTCTGCTTTCTGTTCGCCAGCCAATTCTCTATCCATGCTAATACATTTCCTCTGACTCCGCGTACCTTTATCTTCTGCAGTAACCTTTTATGTGGCACCTTATTGAATGCCTTTTGGAAATCTAAATACACCACATCCATCGGTACAGCTCGATCCACGCTGCTCGGTATATCCTCAAAGAATTCCAGTAAGTTAGTTAAACATGATTTCCCTTTCATGAATCCATGCTGCGTCTGCTTGATTGCACTATTCCTATCTAGATGTCCCGCTATTTCTTCCTTAATGATAGTTTCAAGCATTTTCCCCACTACAGATGTTAAACTAACAATGCTGGAGCACTGAGCAGTTCTGGGTACCACACCTTAGGAAGGATATATTGGCCTTGGAGGGAGTGCAGCGTAGGTTTACTAGAATGATACCCGGACTTCAAGGGTTAAATTGAGAGGAAAGATTGGACATAATTAGGGTTGTATTTTATGGAATTTAAAAGGTTAAGGGGTGATCTGAGGGAAGTTTTCAGGTTATTAAGGGGGACAGATAGGGTAGATAGAGAGAAACGATTTCTGCTGTTTGGGGAGTCTAGGACTAGGGGGCATAGTCTTAAAAAAATTAGAGCCAGACCTTTCAGTAGTGAAATTAGGAAACACTTCTACACACAAAGGATAGTAGAAGTTTGGAATTCTCTTCCGCAAACAGCAATTGATGCTGGGTCAATTGTTAATTTTAAATCTGAGATTGATAGATTGCTAACCAAAGATGTTAAAGGTCATGGGCCGAAGGCAGGTATATGGAGTTATATCGTAGATCAGCTATGTTCTCATTGAATGGCGGAACAGGCTCGAGGAGCTGAATGGCTGTCTCCTGCTCCTATGTTCCGATGCTGTATATCCTGCAGCATGTTGCTAAAATAGTTATATTTGCAACATGCCAGACTAATACTGAGTGTTGGGCTATGTGGCTACAGGGTGGTTCATAAACTGAGACCGATCCTGTTTCTACCTGTCATAATAGATGCACGTTCCACATGGGGTTATTAAATAGTGGATCAGGAGGAAGAACTCTGGCTGAGATTGGCTAATGTTATACAGACCAAGAAATTACTGGTTTTTGTGACTCAGTATCGTGTATTTCATTTGTTTTCTTTTGGATTCGGGATGAGGTTGGTTCGTTGTGCCCCAGAACATCACTGGAATTAATTTTGAAACATGGCAACTCCCTCAATGTCTGAGTTTTCCATAAAAACTCTAAAATGTGGGAGATGGAATTACTTGGGATAACTAGAACAACAGATGTTTTGGGTTGACAACAACTCATTGGGGTAGTGCGGAAGAGCAGAGTGAAATAGTGATCCACAGCTGAAGTTGTATGGCTGCACCTTGACAACTCTGAGCATGGCTGTGAAAAGCTATCATCTCTGAACAACAACACGGTCATTGTTCAGACCTGTGCTGTACAGTGGCATGACATTCCTTTAAAGATTCCATTCTGAATACAAATGGTTTTTAAATGGTTTATAGTGTCTGCATTTGTTCGACAAAGTTCAAGGGACATCTAGAAAATGAAGAATCGGTTTAGTGTATTTTTAATTTTTCTATATACTTAGAAATAGGATATTTAGTTCTGCTTCTCGTTCATTAAATGTAATCAACAGAGCATGAGATCTCTTGTTTGCTTGTTCTTTTTGCCCTTGGTCTTTCGCTGACTGAAGTTGCTCTTTGTTTTTTGAAGTTACTGAGGTGAACCTCAGCTAAGATGATGGGTAGATGGACAACCAGCTGGCTGGCCTGCTCCTTGGACAGCTAGGATAACAGCTGAGTCACTTCTCACGTGAGGTTGCTCCCCATCGCAGTGTGTCTGGGATTGGAAATTTGGTGTCTTGGGGAGGCGTTTTACAGTGTAATTGAAATCACCAGGGACCAGAGTGATGCATGCATTTACAACAACTACTGTAATATAGTCAAATGTCCCAAGGGCTTTCATAGGCAAAACCAGATGCTGAGCAGTAAAACAGTTCAGGGAAGTGACTGAGCACATGGTCAACGGGTTAGGTTTTTTAAAATTAATTCACGGGATGTGGGCGTCGCTGGCAACGCCGGCATTCATTGCCTATCCCTAATTGCCCTTGAGATGATGCTGGTGAGCTGCCATCTTGAACCGCTGCAGTCCATGTAACGAAGGTGTTCCCACAGTGCTGTTGGGTAGGGAGTTCCAGGATTTTGACCCAGTGACGATTAAGGAACGGCGATGTTCTTCCAAGTCAGGATGGTTTGTGATTTGGAGAGGAATGTGGAGGTGGTGGTGTTCCCATGCGCCTGTTGCCCTTGTCCTTCTAGCGGGTGGAGGCCACAGGTTTGGAGGGTGCTGTCGAAGAAGTTTTTGCTATTGAGGGAATGCAACGAAGGTTCACCAGACTGATTCCCGGGATGGCAGGACTGACATATGAGGAGAGACTGGATCGACTGGGCCTGTATTCACTGGAGCTTAGAAGGATGAGAGAAACATAGAAACATATAAAATTCTGACGGGATTGGACAGGTTAGATGCAGGAAAAATGTTCCCGATGTTGGGGAAGCCCAGAACCAGGGGACACAGTCTAAGGATAAGGGTTAAGCCATTTACGACTGAGATGAGGAGAAACTTCTTCACTCAGAGAGTTGTTAACCTGTGGAATTCCCTACTGCAAAGAGTTGTTGATGCCAGTTCATTGGATATATTCAAGAGGAAGTGAGATATGGCCCTTGGCTAAAGGGATCAAGGGGTAGGGAGAGAAAGCAGGAAAGGGGTACTGAGGTGAATGATCAACCATGATCTTATTGAATGGTGGTGCAGGCTCGAAGGGCCGAATGGCCTACTTCTCCACCTATTTTCTATGTTTCTAAGTTAAGCCTTGGTGAGTTGCTGCAGTGCATCTTGTAGATAGTACACACTGCAGCCACGTTACATCAGTGCTGGAGGGCGTGAATGTTTTAAGGTGGTGGACGGTATGCCAATCAAGGGGGGCTACTTTGTCCTGGATGGAGTCAAGCTTCCTGAGTGTTGTTGAAGCTGCACTCATCCAGGCAAGTGGAGAGTATTCCATCACATTCCTGACTTGTACCTTGTAGATGGTGAGAAGGCTTTGGGAGTCAGGAGGTGAGACACTTGCTGCAAAATACCCAGCCTCTGACCTACTCTTCTATTCACAGTATTTATGTGGCTAGTCCAGTTAAGATTCTGGTCAAATGGTTTATGGAGAGAGTTCCCGAGTGTGGAACCATGGTGATTGAAGATTCTACTACTGACAGTGGAGCAGAAGAGGAGGTCACTGTTGGAGGAATGGTTGGTACGTGCTGGTGCAAAGGGCTGGAGCAAGAGAGGCAAGGCGGGGAGAGATTTATAAGCGAGGGATTTGAATTTGATGCATGAGGGATTGGGGAGCAATGGATGTTTTCGAGGTCATGGGAAATGCGGGAATAGATCTTAGTGCGGGGTACGCTGCAGGCAGCTGAGCTTTGGAGTTTATGCAGCTTGGGATTTGGGTGTTTATTAAGGAAAGCTTTGGAGAAGTCAAACATGGAGTTGAGAAAGATGTGGATAAAGGTGATGCTGAGAGTTAGAACTATTCAGTCTTGGCAGAAGCCAAACTCTGCTTGGTCTTGTAGAAAGTTCTGGCTTTAGCACAATTTCATGTCAGTTAAGCAGCCACACAGCATAATGTGGTTGTGGAGTTGAGGGTAATAACAGAGAAACACAGGTGTTAGCGACATACATATAGAAATTGAATCCGTGCCTACAGATGATGTTGCGGAGGGGCATTGCTAGAGGAATAGGAGGAGACCATAGATAGTACCTTGAGCTACCGTGAGGTGATCATGTGAAGAGAAGCCATTGCTGGCTACATTGGGACCAACAGAATAACTTTGTGAAATGACACCCTGATTTTAACATGGACTGGCATTTGAATCCAGTGCAAACTGGCATTTGCTGCCAGCAAGGAGGATTTAAAGTAAAGGTAATTGTGGTGATCTTGACTCCGTTTGTAATGTGTCCAAGTCAACAGTATGTTTCTCGGAACTCATGAAATGGCATTAAATAGTCTGTCAGCTGCACTGACAAAGTTGCCCCAGAATTCAGACTTCTGTCAAAGATTAAATGTCATTGGACACAATGCGTTAAATCTGCAGCTGGGAGGAAATGAAAATGTCAAAATGGGTTGTTAAATTGGGAATTAAAGAGGCAATTTTATACTATTTGTATCTTACCTGGCAGTAAAGCAGAAAAGTAACCTGGCACTCACTTGTTTCACAGTGGATTTTTCCAGCCCTCACTCTGCTAGTTATATTTTCCAGCCCTGAAATTGCTCGTACTCAGACAGAGCCAGAGACAGGCAGGAACTATTTTAATCTATTAAATAGTGTTCTCCTTTCCTAAGGAGTAAGGAAAGTCCAGAGGGGCCACTTTTTGCTCAAAGTGCCCTTCTTTGCTTGTGAGGGAGGAGAAAGGGACTTTAGCTTAGTTTACAAATAAAAAGCACTAATTTTGTGACCTCCATGCAAGCTGCCATTTTAGATATCCTTATTTTCTTTGCCGTTTCAGTGATACTAGTTATGGGGTGTGATCGTCTGCATCCTGGAGTGGATCCATTCATTTCACTGGGGGCTGGCACTTTGGACAGGTTTTGAAACTGATTATGTATGGTGTAGGTATTTTTGTTGTACGGATTGAAACACTTGATCTGGGATGGCCGGAACCCATTGATAAATTGCAGTGTTGTAGAACATGGGGAAATTATGACTTCAGACATGCTGGGGAGATCCGCTTATTTCTCTACAAGAGAAATTGGCGATGAAATAAGAATTTGGGAATGATGCACAGAATGGAGAAGAGAAAAAATAAATGTAAGTAGATTATGTTGTGACATTGTAATTTGTATTTTCCCATCAGATAATGAATCAAAAAGAAAGAAAAAGGTAGCAGAAATCTTCCAGGCCTTGAGCAGCTCTCCGGTGGATGTGGCGGCACTGAGGAGAATGGCGATCAGCGAAGGTGGTCTTCTGACCGATGAAATCCGCTGCAAAGTGTGGCCAAAGCTGCTTAATATAAACACACAGGAACTAGCCCCCAAACCAGGTACTACTTGTGTTCAAAGTATTTTATCAGAATCCTACACTGAAATACAAGAGTTATCTTAGGCTGCTGATGCAACAGCAAAGATCCTAAAGACTAGAGTTGGCATAGGTTTGAAATTAAGGCTGCAGGACAACTAGTTGCCATAGTCACAGGCTTGGAGAAAAACCACTCTTTCAGAACTGGTTTCAAATGAAACCTGCATCTTTTAGGAAACGTATATAGAGGCAATTTGTCCTCCCAAACTACCAAGCACCATTGCCAAACTCCGTTTCCTCTCCAAAATCCTTGAACGTGTGTCGTCTCTGTAGTGTCCTTACACCTTACTATAGAATCACACGAGGCATGTACTGCAGACCAGGTCACTACGTGACCTGAACCTTTATTCCCAGGACCAAGAAGTGATGACCCTGCGTGGGACCTCCCTTTATATACCTGGATGCACAGGTGAGGAGTGTCTCCCACAAGTTCACCCCCTGTGATCAAGATGTGCATTTCTTGGGCGTATACAGTATGCAGTGTTATTACATGAAGGTTACAGTTGCATGAAGGTTACATACATGACATCACCTCCCCCCTCACGTCTTATTAGGTCAAAGATTAAGTCTTTCAGGCGGTTGACACTCTCTCGTGGAGTGCCGCAGTTGGGGCTCTGGTGGTTGAGCCTTAGCATGTATCTTCGTTACCTGAGGTGATTCCGGGCTGGCCGCAGGGGCTGTGCATGCTGGTGAATGTCCGTGTTGCTCGTTCACTGGCAGTGGTGTGGGTAACATCTCATGATCTTCCTCAGATTCGTCAGTGTCCATACTGAACCTTTTCTTTACTTGGCCCAGATGTTTGCAGCATATCTGCCCATTGTTAAGTCTGACCACTATGACCCTATTCCCCTCTTTGCCAATTACCGTACTCTCCAGCCACTTGGGTCCCAAAGCATAATTGAGAACGAATAGGGTCATAGTGGTCAGACTTGGATTCTTCAGCCAGTTCCTGAGTCATGTAGGCTGAAGTGAGGTCCAACTTGGTGAACAGCTTGCTACCTGCCAACGTGGCAAAAAGATCCTCCGTTCTCGCAAGCGGGTATTGGTCCTGTAGTGACACTCGGTTGATGGTGGTCTTGTAGTCGCCACAAATCCTGACCAAACCATCCGCTTTGAGGACGGGAACGATGGGGCTTGCCCAGTCACTGAAATCAACAGGCGAAATTATGCCCTCTCTTAGCAGCCTGTCCAACTCGCTCTCAATTCTCTCACGCATCACATACGGCACAGCTCTGGCTTTGTGGTGCACTGGTCTGGCGTCCGGGGTGATGCGTATCACTACTTTGGTGCCCTTGAAAGTCCCGACACCTGGTTGAAAAAGTGAGTCGAATTTCTGCAGGACCTGTGAGCATGATCTTCGCTCCACAGATGAAATGGTGTGCTCATCCCCCCCCATTTCCAGTTCATCTCGGCTAACCAGCTCCTCCCCAAGAGCGCGGGACCATTCCCCGGGACAATCCAGAGTGGCAGCCGGTTCTCCAATCCATTGTGTGTGACCACTAAGTTTGCACTGTCCAGCACTGGGATGATCTCTCTGGTGTACGTCCATAACTGCGTGTCAATGCATTCCAGTTAGGGCCTGCTAGCTTTGAGTGGCCATAGTTTTTCAAATTGTTGGGCACTCATAAGTGACTGGCTGGCTCCTGTATCCAGCTCCATGTGTACCGGGATGCCATTTAATAGGACTTTCATCATCATAGGTGGCATTTTGGTAAATGAGCTGTGAATGTCTGCCACATGAACCCGCTGGACTTCAGCGTCCATAGCTTTACCCCAAGCATCAATCTGCCTTGCAGACCCCTCGTCTGGTTCCTCTGCCTCGTAAACTAGCCTCGCTACGGGATTTCTGCACATTCTGGCCAAATGTCCACTGAAGTTACAGTTTCTACAGATAAATTGTTGAAACCTACAGGTTTTCGCAGCATGTCTCCAACCGCACCTCCAGCATGAGCTGAGATTGTTGTGAACAAAGGAACTGTTACCAGGCGTTCCTCTCGGATTGTCTCTTTAATTACTCCTGAGCACTCTGTTGATGAGTGTCAATGGTCCCATCCCGGGACGCATTGTCCCTTGTGATGACGTGAATTGCCGATCCCCCTGCCATTGTCTCTGTTGCTGGCCCACCCTAGAGTCTGTTGCTGTCTGGGCGGTGTCGAATTGCCCTTGCCTGCCTGCGGGGTTCTGAGACGCGTTTACAATGTTAACTCCCTGGTCCATCGCCACGTTGGAACCAGGGCTGCGCGCGTAAATTATCTTGGTCTCCTCTTCCCCTGCCATTAAGGTCTGAGCTATCAACGCTGCCCTTTCCAAAGTCAAGTCCTTGGATCAAATAGCTTCCTGAAAATTCCGGCATGACCAGTGCCCTCAATGAAGAAATTCCTTAACATCTCCCCCCTGCAGGCGCCTGTGAACTTAGAGGCTGGCCAAGCCGGTTTGAGATGCTCACCGATCAGTGTGCTGAACTCTTCAAAGGACTTGTCCGCCGGCTTCTCGTGTGCAAGCAGGTCTTTCATCAGCGCATACGTCTTGGATCCATCTTTCCCACAACTCCACGTTTGAATCACTCTAATGATGTTTCCATCCCTGAAGTGCTATATAGATATAAGTGTTGTGTACAAATCCTGCATAATATGCTTGCTGCCTGAGTGAGAACTACGACAGTTGGAATGCATTCACTAGTCTATTGGATCAGTCACACACTGTGTTCATTTGTCTTCTGCAGATGTAGCGAGAGGGGCAAAGGAGCTGTGAGAGACTGTGGAGGGATGTGATCGGGGCCCAGGGGAGGCGTGAGTTCAGGGCCAGGGGCAGTACGAGCCAGCCCAAACTGCGATATGTGTGCGCACTAGGTCCGTGCAGCAGAGCAGGTCTCCAGTTGTCTTGGGTAATCCTTGCTACTGGACCAAGACCTAGCTCTGTCGAACCCATGTGGTGGCTGGTGTGCAACGGCCACCACACGTTTAAAAAAAAAAAAAAAAAAAAAATCCACGCACAGGCATCTTCCACCCTTGTGGGGTGTAGTTTGGGCTCTTCATTTGAAACACCTGTAAACTCATTCTTTTTTTTGGGGTGGAAGCAAGTCATCCTGTCTTCAAGGGACTGCCTGTGATGATCTGCAGAATGTACAGTGTAATGTATTTGCTTCATGGGTTCTTTGCTAAGAATTCATAATAACACATTGCTATTAAGAACTAGTTGGTTTATTTGCAAAAGGTTTAACAATCACACTGCACATTACCAGGCTCTCAACCACCTGCCTCATTGCCGATATCCCGAACCCAACTGGCTAGGGTTTAGCTCTACAACTATTTTGGTGCAAAACTATAAATCAAGTGCTCCCCTACTAGAGGGGCACTAGAACTGACAAATTAACAAATTAAACTTTGGAACAAAACAACAATCAAATAAAAAAATTTTGGCTGGTCCCCACTTCCGCCCTGCTGTTGTCGACCACCACAAGCGCGTCATAAAAGTGCGCACCACCACTATCCCACACCGCCATTGAAATCCACCCGAAATTTAATGAAAAAAATCCACGATCTGCTGGACGGTGCCCCCGACAGCTTTTTCTGTCAGTGCACTTTGTCTGCCCTGGCGGTGCCGCGGCCATTAAAGGCAAGGGCCAAATGCCGCGGCCGCCATCTTATTTTTTTTTTGCCGGCCAACAGGCAGCCTGGCACCCCCTCTTGGGTACCAGGCCGCTGGCCTGGCCGAAACCCTCCCTGGTGGCCGAAGCTGAAAAATGCTCGCTTCTCTCCCCTTTAACGGAGGGGAGAGCGCGTGGTGATGTACATGTGCAGGGCGGAGACTCGATCCCACCCCAACTTCCGCGCCTCAGCAGGACTTACTGCCACACTTCCGCCCCCTTTATGACCGACTTCCAAGTCCTGAAAATCGATTGGACGACTGCCGCATCGCAACCGGTGGTTAAAAAATCGTGGGTGCGCCAGCTTTCTGGCGTGCCTGAATTTCGGCCCCATTGACTTCTGCTGGGACATGGTTACGTGGGTGCTATTTTTGTGCAATGTCAAGGAAGCCTGATCCTATTTTTGACCAACAGCTGCACTTTCTAGCATGAGTTAAAGAATTAACTTGCATTGATATATACAGTGGTGCCTTTCACATCCTCAGGATGTACCTAAAATGCTTTACAGCCAATGAATTACTTTTGAAATGTAGTTACTGTTGTTTTGTAAACAAATGTGGTAGTGAATTTTCACACAGCAAGTTCCCATCAACAACATTGAGGCGAATTATCAGTTGATCTGTTTTTTAATGGTGGGGATTGAAAGATAAATGTTGGCCAGATAACTGGGAAAACTCCCCAACTACTCCTCAAATAATGCCATGGGATCTTTTCGGTCCACCTGAGGACAGGTCGGGTTTCATATCTCGCCTGAAAGACAGTACCTCCAACAGTGCAGCACTTTCAGTATTGCACTGGTGTCAGCCTGGCCTGCATGCTTGAACCCATGACCTTCTGAGATGAGAGCACTACCACTGAGCCAAACCTGGCACTTTACTGGGCTGTGATCAATAGTGAGTCCTTAGCTGATTTTAGCAAAATTACCTGGTACAATGATGATATAAAGATTTTTTTTTTGTATGCAAATCCATACTGGACATTGTGTGTAGGGGATTAGGACTAAGTGGATTGCTCTTCGATAAGAGCCGGCGCAGACTCGATGGGCCGAATGGACTCCTTCTGTGCTGCAGTATTCTATGATGCTTTGATTGCATTTGTCATCTAAGTTAATGGGAGTTGTCTTGTACATTTTTAAAGTTGATTATTGTTGTATTTTTACTAAGGTTGTATAATGCCTGAGTGGAATATGAGTGATTTTAGTTCAAGATGTTGCATCTGTTCCGTGACTTTTAGATTGTGCCTTGCAATGTCATTTAATTATTTCTGTGTATCCCTAAAGCTCCGAGTTGGCTGCTCTGTTAATTGTGCAACATATTAATTAAATAGTAATTACTTATCCTTTGCAACAGGACCAGAACTCCGACTAAACAATAAAGACTATCAACAAGTGCTACTGGATGTCCAACGATCGTTGCGACGTTTTCCACCTGGTAAGTCACCCTTGTGCAAAAGACTGCTGCTGCAAAATGTGTTATGTATTTGTTGAGAACTGGTTTATGTATCGAGTCTTATTTCCATCAGTACAATAATGGACAGCAGTTTTTAATAATTTGCCAGTGGAAATTGGAAACGTGCCTTGTGGAAGAGAGAAAACTATGTTAAACAGATTAAATGGTCATCAATCTCACTGATACGGATTTGTGTGCAAATTAGCTTTACATTGCCTCCGTAATGGTTATTGCACTTCAAAGCAATTCACTGTATATGTAATCCTGAGAGATTGTGGTAAGATGCTAACTAATGCAAATCTTTTTTTTTAGTCATTCATGGAATATCGGCATCATTGGCAAGGCCAGCATTTATTGCCCATCCCTAATTGCCCTTGAGAAGGTGGTGGTGAGCCACTGCCTTGTACCGCTGCAGTCCATGTGGTGAAGGTGCTCCCACAGTGCGGTTAGCAAGGGAGTGCCAGGATTTTGATCCAGCGACGATGAATGAACGGCGAGCTATTTCCAAGTCAGGATGATGTTTGACTTGGAGGGGAACTGGGAGGTGCTGTCGAAGAAGCCTTGGCGAGTTGCTGCAGTGCATCGTGTAGATGGTACGGTGTGCCGCTGGTGGAGGGAGTGAATGTTTAAGGTGGTAGCTGGGGTGTCAATCAAGCCGGCTGCTTTGTCCTGGATGGTGTCGAGCTTCTTGACTGTTGTTGGAGCTGCACTCATCCAGGCAAGTGGAGAGTATACCATCACACTCCTGACTTGTGCATTGTAGATGTTGGAAAGACTTGGGGAGTCAGGAGGTGAGACACTCGCCACAGAATACCCAACCTCTGACCTGCTCTCGTAGCCACAGTATTTATGTGGCTAGTGCATTTGAGTTTCTGATCAATGATGCCCCCCAGGATGTTGATGGTTGTGGATTCGACAATGGTAATGCCATTGAATGTTAAGGGCAGGTGGTCAGATGCTCTTGTTGGAGATAGTCATTGCCTGGCACATGTGTGGTGCAAATGTTACTTGCTAATTATCAGACCAAGCCTGAATGTCGTCCGGGTCTTGTTGCATGCGGGCACGACTGCTTCATTATCTGAGGAATTATGAATGGAACTGAACACTGCAATCACCAGCGAACATCCCCACTTCTGACCTTATGATGGAGGGAAGGTCATTGATGAAGCAGCTGAAGATGGTTGGACCTAGGACACTGCCCTGAGGAACTCCTGTAGCTATGTCCTGGGGCTGTGATGATTGGCCTCCAACAACCACAACCATTTTCCTTTGTGCTAAGTATGACTCCAGCCAGTGCAGATTTTTTCCCTGATTCCCAATGACTTCAATTTTACTAGGGCTCCTTGATGCCACATTCTGTCAAAAGCTGCCATCGTGTCAAGGGCAGTCACTCTCGCCTCACCTCTGGAATTCAGCTCTTTTGTCCATGTTTGACCCAAAGCAGTAATGAGGTCTGGAGCCGAGTGCTCCTAGCGCAATCCAAACTGAGCAGGTTATTGGTGAGTAAGTGCCACTTGATAGTAATGTCGATGACACCTTCCATCACTTTGCTGCTGATTGAGAGTAGACTGATGGGGCGCTAATTGACCAGATTGGGTTTGTCCTGCCTTTTATGGACAGGACATACCTGGGTAATTTTCCACTTTGTTGGGTAGATAAGTGAAAACGGCAATGGTTATAGTGACGCCTCAATAGAGTAAAGAGAGAATCTCCCTTTTAACTTTGCTTTGTACCATCTGCTTACAAGGACATCACGATTCCTTCTGGCTCCTTAAGTGTGGTTAATCGAGAGTGATTTTAGAGATGCAGCATATTCAATCTGGTATGCAAGGAGTACTGTTGCATGTGTTTTGTGCCTTTTAAATCCTTCTCATCACAGATTGAGTTACGATTGTTGCTATTAGAATGTGCTATGGGTGGGAAGTCGGGTATTTCCCTTGAGGAACAGAGAAGTATAAATAAGCACTGAGCTGCTCTGGCAATCTCCCTGTGATACTTGAACAATATTTATGGAGGTTTAGTGAGCATGGAGCATACCTGCCCTCATGGCTGTGCATGATACACAGCACAGACCAAGAAATGAAGGGGGGGAAATTGCCCCCTTATTTAAGGCCCATTACCACCTCTAATGGTGCCGGCCCATCCGCAATTTCTCCTGAGCTGGGGGCAGCGGGATTTCCCCTGAGCTGGGGTCTCCGCCGCACCCTGTGCTGTCGCGCTCAGCGCGCCGACCCTGTGCCGCCCGACGGGGAAAATTGCCCCGTGGGAGCGCGGCCGCCATCGGCCGGTGCCCCCGACAGCTTCGCAAGGCGGGAAGCTGCCGGTGGCTGGGCGGTGCAGCCGCCCTTAAAGGGGAGGGCGCACTGCCGCGGCCGCCATTTTGTTTTGATTGTCAGCTGACTCCTGAGTCGGCCCGATAATGGCGGCCGCTGGTTCAGTCGGGCCGCTGGCCTGGTCGAAGCCCTCCCTGATGGCCCAGTGGGCTCCATGTTGGCCTTGCAGTGTCCTTCCCCTTTAAGTGAAGGGGAGGGATGTTGCGACACGTCAGTGCAATGGTGATGGACACCATCCCGCTCCCTCGCAAATCCAACCCTACATTGCCTCAAACAGTGCCCCAAAGCACTGGGAGGTGGTATCGTAGTTTAAAGAGCCCAATTTTCGGGCTCTTCCCTCTGACTCCCGTCGGGCGTTAAATTTCTGGTTAATTCAAAGTGCTCGCCCCAATTTCCCGCTGGAGCCAATTTCTGCCCCTAAAGGAGTGAAAAATACCGTTTTTGAAAAATGGGAACATTATCCTTTCGAAAAAAAGATTTGCATAGCAACTGTGATCAGCATGGCTCTAGCACAAGATGTAATTATCCTTCAGGCATTTTTCTTCTTTCTTCCCATCCCTCCCTGCTCTGCCAGAAGTACAGTTCTGCCCTCCGATGCGAAGAATAGACAGCCATTGTGAGCAAAGACTGCTGCATGTTTCAGGGCTGTCTGGTCATGGAGTCTGGGCATCAACGGCCACGTCAAAAGATCAGATACCTAACCGTACTCCTGCTTGGTTTGCCAGCATCTGTTGCTCATGTCATCAGATGTTTTTGGGGAGAGTGTTTCTGGTCCTGTGGATCTAAAATTGTTTCCAAGGCCAAAAATTGTATTTGCATACCAGTCACAGAAGACTAAAACCATCAATTTGGAATTGTTTTTGACTATGAGAAATGTCTATAAACTAGAACACGAATGTGCACAAAGTAATCTGGGAAAGCTTACACTGGACCAACAGTGTACCCATTTGTGGTTATGGATTACCTGTAGGATTCCTATTTGGTGGTCAATTACGTTAAAGGTGAGAACATTAAACTAATCCGAGACTTTTGTAACATGCTAATCTACCAAACGTTTTAACCCAGTCAGCAAGCAGTATCAGAATTGTTGAAGTTGGCCCATAACGCACACACAAAAGCATGCTGTTGGCTACTTCTCGTGCTTATCAAGTGCTGTTTGGGTTACTTCAGGTCATTGATTTAATGTCCTGGTGGTGATGTTTCTAACAATTTTGTCCAGTTAGACTTTGTGGCCTTTAATCTCTTTCAGCCCCCACAACCCTCCATAATCTCTGCACCACTCTAATTCTGGACTCTTGAGCATCCCCTATTTAAATTGCTCAACCATTGGCAGCTCTGCCTTTACCCTCAAAGCCTCCCTGATAAAGTGCAACATCCCCATTGACACCTGGGAGGAGCTGGCCAAAGACCACCCTAAGTGGAGGAAGTGCATCCGGGAGGGCGCTGAGCACCTTAAGTCTCGTCGCCGAGAGCATGCAGAAAACAAGCGCAGGCAGCGGAAAGAGCATGCGGCAAACCAGACTCCCCACCCACCCTTTCCTTCAATGACTATCTGTCCCACCTGTGACAGAGACTGTAATTCCCATATTGGACGATTCAGTCATCTAATAACTCACTTTTAGAGTGGAAGCAAGTCTTCCTCGATTTTTGAGGGACCGCCTATGATGAAGCTCTGGAATTCCCTTCCTAAACCCCTCTGACTCTCTCCTCCTTTTAAGACACTCCTTAAAACCTACTTCTTTGACCAAGCTTTTGGACATCTGCCCTAAGTGGCAAGTTGGATCCAAAATTGTCTCGGAGGCAGGAAGCAAAGGGTAATGGTTGATGGGTATTTTTGTGACCTGGAAGGATGTTTCCAGTGGGGTTCCGCAGGGCTCAGTACTAGGTCCCTTGCTCTTTGTGGTATACATCAATGATCTTGACTTCAATATAGGGAGTATGATTAAGAAGTTTGCAGATGATACTAAAATCGGCTGTGTCATTGATAATGAAGAAGGAAGCTGCGGACTGCAGGAAAATATCAATCAATTGGTCAGGTGGGCAGAACAGTGGCAAATGGAATTTAATCCAGAGAAGTGTGAGGTAATGCATTTGGGAGGGCTAACAAGGAAAGAGAATACACATTAAATGAATACACATTGAGAAATGTAGAGGAGCAACAGGACCTGGGAGTGCATGTCCATAAATCCCTGAAGGTAGCAGGCCAGGTGGATAAGAAGGCATACGGAATGCTTGCCTTTATTAGCTGAGGCATAGAATGCAAGAGCAGATGGGTTATGCTTGAACTGTATAAAACATTGGTTAGGCCACAGCTGAAGTACTGCGTGCAGTTCTGGTCACCACATTACAGGAAGGACGTGATTGCACTGCAGAGGGTACACAGGGGATTTACAAAGATGTGGCCGGGAGTGGAGAATCTTAACTATGAGGACAGGTTAGATAGGCTGGGTTTGTTTTCCTTGGAACAGAGGAGGCTGAAGGGAGATCTCATTGAGGTGTATAAATTATATGGGGCCCAGATATAGTGGATAGAAAGGGCCTATTTCCCTTAGCAGAGGGGTCAACAACCAGGGGTCATAAATTTAAAGTAATTGGTAGAAGGTTTAGAGGGGATTTGAGGGGAAATTTCTTCACGCAGAGGGTGGTGGGGGTCTGGAACTCGCTGCCTGAAAAGCTGGTAGAAGCAGAAATCCTCACCACATTTAAAAAGTACTTGGATGGGCACTTGAAGTGCCGTAACCTGCAGGGTTACGGAGCAAGAGCTGAAAAGTGGGATTAGGCTGGATAGCCTCTTGTTGGCTGGCATGGGCACGATGGACCGAAATGGCCTCCTAGGTTAACTTCTATGATTCTAATTTTTCTTTATGTAGCTCGGTGACAAATTTTGTTTTATAACGCTCCTGCAAAGAGCCTTGGGATGTTTTACTGCATTAAAGGCGCTATGTAAATAACAGTTGTTGTTTAGGTCCTCCTTTGCAGAAGAATAATGCATTGTGCATTATATTTAATGACACTCTTAATAGAACATAAGAAATAGGAGCAGGAGTAGGCCCTACCTTTTGAACCTGCTCCGCCATTCAATAAGATCATGGCTGATCATCAACCTCAACTCCACTTTCCCATCCAATCTCCATATCTCTTGATTCCCCTAGAGTCCTAAAATCAATCTATCTCACCTTGAATATATTCAGAGACTCAGCATCCACAGCCCTCTGAGGCAGAGAATTCCAAAGATTCACAACCCTCTAGATGAAGAAATTCCTCCTCATCTCTGTCTTAAATGGCCTACCCCTTATCCTGTGACTATGTCCCCTGGTTCTAAACTCTCCAGCCAGGGGAAACAACCTCTCAGCATCTACCCTGTCAATCCCCTTCAGAATCTTGTACATTTCAATGAGATCACCTCTCATTCTTCTAAACTCCAGAGAGTATAGGCCCATTCTACACAATTTCTCATCATAAGACAGTCCTCTCATCACAGGAATCAATCTAGTGAAACTCTGTTGTACCGCCTCCAAAGCATGTATATCCTTCCTTGGATAAGGAGACCAAAACTGTGCACAGTACTCCAGGTGTGGTCTCATCAGAGCCCTGTACAATTGTAGCAAGACTTCCTTGTTCTTCTACTCCAAACCCCTTGCAATAAAGGACAACATGCCATTTGCCTTCCTTCCTGCTTGCTATACCTACATGCTGGCTTTCTGTGTTTCTTGCACAAGGACCCCCAAATCTCTCTGAACACCAACATTTAAAAGTTTCTCGCCATTTAAAAAAAAAACATTCTGTTTTTCTATTCTTTCTACCAAAGTGAATAATCTCACATTTCCCCACATTATACTCCATCGGCCACCTTACTGCCCACTCAAAGTCTATCTAAAACCCTTTGCAGACACTTTGTGTTCTCCTCACAAAATGTAGCATTCATCTTAACAGGAGCGACATGATTGGAAATTTGCTAAAAACAAATGTAAACTAACTTGTGTGGCTCAAGACTGACGTATCTGCAATGAAAGCACCTGGGATGGCAATTCAGCGATGCATGCAGCTCCTACTAAAGTCTTCAATATTTTTAAGGATTGTAGCAGTGTTTCAGGACTGTGATTCCAAACAGAACATTCAGAGGTTTCTTTGTCTGCTATTTATGTTCATTATGGCAAAAGGTTCAACTGCCAGGAGCTAAAGTTGGATGGAACTTTTCCACCCAAAGGGTAATTATTACAGAATAGGTTACCAGGGAAAGCAAATTAAATAGATAATGCAAGTAGGTTCAAGAGGTTGCTCAGTCCTGCAACCATTTGTTCATGTAGTCCCTTGATGGGAAAGGACTATGTGGATAGGGTAGCTTGCTTACAGCGGATGAAGGGAAGACAAGAGCATTCTAAATGTTACTGAAGTTTGAAGTTATTTTGCCCTATTGTATAACTGGTGTTGGGGATAGTTGCCAATGTTTCTGGTTAAGCTGACTACTCTCTGCTCTATGTGTAAGGTGGGAATTATGAGAGACTGTAGATTTGTGTACACTTTTTTTTGATAAATATTTTTGTTCTGGGTTGATAATGTCTGCAGGAATGCCGGATGCAGAACGACAGGTATTGCAAGAAGAGCTGATCGACAGCATCCTGGAGGTACTGAAGAAAAATTCTCAGCTTCACTATTATCAAGGTTACCATGACATAGTGGTCACCTTCCTTCTGGTTGTGGGTGAGAGATTGGCAACAGCCCTAGTGGAAAAACTTTCCACGCATCATCTCAGGTATTTGGTGCACAACTGCCTTAAGTAGTAATAAGTTAACCATGTTTCCACCTTGCCCCCACTCAATTGAGAAGACCGTGTTCAACTGACAGGAAACATGTTTAACCCAGCCTCTTGTTCCAAACCCCCAGCCTTCCCTTTAGTACATTTCAGTACTCCTTTCCCTTTCCTTTCTTGCTCTTCCAATTTTCTCTTCCCCTGATCTTAAGATGCTGACTCACGCAGGGGTAGAAGTCTATGATGCCAGCAGCTCTTCAGTACCTTGTCAAGTAGCCAGTGTTCATGGTTATAGCTCACTCCACCCCCACCCCAACAGCCTCCGTGCTTTTTAATTCTGTAATCTTGCATTTATCGTGAAAGGACCAATAAAGCCTTCTCTTGGCACATACCTAATTAGTCATTCATCCTCTATTTGGGCAGCCCCAACTGTTTGGGAAAGCTATGGGAATAGGACAATTTGAGCTTATTCTATGCATGCTTTAGCAATGCATAATGCAATTTACATTGCATATATTATGTCATTGTTAATTTGCCTTCCCCTCCCCCACCCTTTTGGGTTTGAAACGCGAGCTGTCAGAATGGAAATTTATTTTATCTACTGCTAAAGCTATCTGGATTTAAGCTTGACCATCTGAATATCGCCATTCTACCGCTAGAGCTATATAGGTTGAAACTGCGTTTCTGAATGCGAAGGACCATTTGGCGCATCAAGTGGGTTTTACACTTGGTGCTTATGCGATTATTCTATCATGAAGTTGTACCCGCACCCTCATTAGTATTGAACCACTCCTTAAAGTTCCATCCCCTACTGCTAGTGCTGTTACTAGCTCTCTCTCTCAATATCCTTTCTCAACAGCCCTTCAACCAGGAGGATGGCATGTGTCCAAACAGTTCTTCTTAGTTCAGAACTGCATTGTTCTGCCCATGTGCAAGATCAAGGACCAACCTGTGAGATGAACATGTGGCACAAATGGGAAAGGATGAGGGGAGAGGAGGGGCTCCACGCATTGACCTGTTACTGAGTACCATGGAGTGGAGTCAGCCTCATGCAGCGCCTTTCATATGAGGACCTGGATTAGGCACTTGATGAATAAACATTGAACACGATACCTGGATCATCAAGGTCACATAGCTAGCTTCCTTGTGTAGGCCATTTCGTTATGCTGAAGGCAGATGTCCATCTTTCAGCTGAGGAAACCTTTAGACTTGATTTCAACAGCTGTTGTATGACGTTGCCTGGAGATCGGACATGAGAATACATGCTGATATAACAAGGACTCAGTGCCAGCCATGATTGCGTTACGGAGAGGCAAGCAAATGCTACTGAAGCTCCACACCTCAACTGGTGGTACTACTGTTTGATAGGGTATAGTGTGTATCTATACTGCGGTTAGGAAGATAGTGATGCTGTCACATTTTATGATGAATTGTGCTGCTCGCCACACTGTTTGTTAGGAGCTTCTTCAGTTGTCTGATGACCATTTGGTAATTGTCCTTGATGGGGAGGTGAGGAGGGACTGTAAGCTGGGTCTCTGTCTCTGTGTGTCTCTCTCTCTCTCTCTCTCTCTCTTTCTCTCAAAGTTTGGAACATTGTCAATCCTCTGTAGTTTGATATCTAGGCCAGGCATGTCTGCAGTGCTCCAGGCACTGTTGATAATTGACCAGCCAGCATGGCTTGTTCTAACAGCAGATTTTAAAAAAAAATAATTACATGCAAATTATTTTACAAATCGACATCCCAATCTAATAATTTTCACCATCTGTCATCCAATTTCAGGACTCAGATAACGGTTATAAACATGTTTAAGTTTTTAATAGGGGTCATCTCAACCCTCTGAATACTGTCTGTCGGGTATCCATTACAGTTTGATGCATTGTAGAAATTGGCTGGTAACTGAGACCTGAAATTCTGGTCCTACACATATGGTACAGATATACTCTAACAATGGGAATAATACGGTTTTATATTCACCGAAAAGAGAAATACAAAGAAACATTTGTGGGCTTTTCAATGAGGTGTAAACCTTTGCCCTGTGCATTCCGGCAGATAATTAGTGCAGATAATCATTGTCCCAGTGTATTCTATACATAGTGCAGGGTGTGCTATAGGGAGCAGGCTATCCTCCTGTAGATCAGTGAAATAAAGATATCCTGAAGTATGTAGTATTTCAGTTCAGATTGCTGGAGTCTGCCACCAAAGAAAACATTCTGAGAACAGAATGAAACTGGCCATGCCAACATGGACTATATACATAACCTATTAAATAAATTGTTTGGAGAAGTAGGTTTCAGGGACATTGCCTCTGTTGGGGGGATGGGGTAGAGAGGGTTCAGGTGTGTTTCTTCAGTCTGTGATGTATGATACCATTACTGATGTGTTTATTGCCATTCAAAGCCATCCAGTTCATGTGCTGTCATATGTATAAATAACCTAAATTCACTGATTTGGATTGCACAACCATTTATCACTCCCAAATATGCATTATTCTAAGCAATGTTTTTTCTTATCTTCGCCCATGTCTTTCTTGAAATTAGTAATTTTATATTTAAGCAGATAGTTCAACTGGGTACTTTCAACAAATCCCATCTTATACTAACAACATACTAACAATTATCTGGTGACCCAGATGTTCTGTCTATTTCATTGGTTACCCATGTTGTGAGTTAAATATTGCTTTTGTTTATAACTTGCTTGCAGGGATTTTATGGACCCAACCATGGACAACACAAAACACATTTTAAATTACCTTATGCCAATAATAGAGCGAGTTAACCCTGAAGTACATGACTTCATGCAAAGGTGAGATGTAAATTTGTTTTGATTTTTTTTTACACCAGTGGTTTTCAAACTTTTGTGTCGGGGAGCCCTTGGCATGCTCCCTGGTACTCCTCGACTTTATTTCTCATATGTAGTTGCTAGCAAGTCAACAATTGCAGAAATCCGAAATCTAATGCACCTGCTAGGGTTTGGCAATCTTTGTCTTTGACCCTTATTTGAAGATGTAGTTTTGGAGGAGGGAGGATGCTCATCTCTTCCTAATTCCTAAACCAGGAATGTGTGACCAAGGCCATTCAATTGAACAAAACTTCCTAGTGGTCCTGGCACCTATTCAGACTGATCGCAGCCCACTTGTGATGAGCCTGTTGTTCAAGAAATTCAGAGTTCTTGGCTGCGGGCGGATTTGTATTGGGAGCCCACTGGTTGGAAAATACTTTACCATTAGACCCAATATCCAACATCCAGCTACTGGACTGCCCAACTCCAACTTATGAAAAGTTGTTAAATAGAGACAAAGCCAGAAGCAATGTTTAATGAATTAATGACTTAGTCCTGTAGTTGATGCTAGAGAACCTTTTGTAAATCAGATGGTTTTCAATATCGTGCCTTTGCAATGCTGTATCTTCTGCTCTTTTTTTTTTAATTAAAAAAAAAGCATCTCCAATAAGCTGCTGTTAACTGCCAGCAATCTATTATAATAATCATCATTATTATTATTATTATTATTATCAGTTTTTGTCTGTCCTGGGGCGGGCCAGAGGTTGGAACACGTGGTCCAGACTGAGTGACCATTGCAGCGATCAGGGCCCGCCCGGCCTCGCAACCAATCGGGACGGGGAGCGATGGGTCTGCTCCAGAGGAAGCAGCAGTGGATGCAGCGGGACCAATGGGCATGGGGGGGTGTGGCCTCCTCAGGCGTTGTTGCGGAGCAGAGAGAGAGAGAGAGAGAGCCTGAGAGGGTGGGAGGGAGAGATGAGAGAGATGAGAGAGATGAGAGGGAGGGAGGGAGGGAGGACATCAGCGTTGATTCTATAGACAAAGAAGATGATGGGCTAAACAAGTACTGTTCCAATAACTATACTATTTTGACTGCAAATGTTTTGCGGGTCTCTGCTAGTCCTCCATAATGAAACCCTGATGGGTAGTGTGCGATGGGACTTCTAAATAAGGAAGAAAGACATACATTAGTGTTTTGTTACAACTCTCAGAAATGTTTCAAATATAATGATTATACTTCGCAGAACAGTGACTTATGTAGGGAAACGTGGCAGCCAATTTTGCCCAAAGCGAGATCCTGCGAACATCAATAAGATGAAATGTGCTTGAAGTTACTACTTTGTCGTTAACGGTCATAAATTGGCGATGAGCATCCCTAAATAATACTGCTTACTTGTATTAAAGTTTTTTCTCTCCTGGTCTTTTGTGTTTGTAGAGCTGACGTTGGTACGATCTTCGCTTTAAGCTGGCTCATAACTTGGTTTGGACACGTGCTTTCAGATTTCCGGCATGTGGTTCGGTTATACGACTTCTTCCTGGCGTGTCATCCACTAATGCCCATCTATTTTGCTGCGGTGGTAGGTATATTTATGCGCGCATGTGTGCGAATTTACAATGTAGATCCTAGCCCATGTTGATGGCTCCAGTATGGATTTGATTCCCCCAACGGCCTAGACTTCATCAATTGATAAATCGTTACTTGGGAGTGTGAGGGTTTGCCCTTTTTTAAAGTCAGGAATGCCTAAAATTCTGACTCTTCAGAAATAATGAATTTCTTAAGCAGATGATTTACAGCCTGTTTTTATCTCCATATATGAAGATCAACTGTATGTAAAATGCTACCATCCTCATTGGGGTTCGTTTCCTTATTTTTGTAGATTGTATTGTACCGGGGACATGAAGTCCTGGAGAGTGAATGCGACATGGCCGCTGTCCATCATCTGCTCTCCCAGATCCCACAGAACCTGCCATACGAGACCTTGATCAGCCGTGCTGGCGACCTCTTTGTCCAGTTTCCTCCGTCCGAACTTTCCAGGGAGGTTGCCCAGAAAGAGAGGTAAGTGTCAATCAAACCTGAAGTTCATGCTTCTAACTCAGACGCTAAACTCTAAGGTGGTTATAATTTCTTTAATTGACCACTTTCATTTCTGCATTCCACTTACAGTAAGGTTCCGTGTACAAGTCTCAGTTTAAGATAGATTCACAGCTTGTTAAAATTCCATCACTTGTAAGTCAGTCTGTATGATATTTTGCTGCTCTCCATAAGAGATGCTGATTGAACTTCTATTCCAGTTGTGAAATATAGAGTATTTCCTATGGCACCATAAGGTCTTGTTCACTTAATTCATTAAATAAAATATATTAGAGATGGCAGGGGAGGCGATGTGTTACAGCTGCAGCATGTGGGAGTTGGTGAACACCAGTTTGATCCACGGCGACCACATCTGCTCGAGGAAATTCGGCTCCGTGTTGATGAGCTGGAGTCCGAGCTTCAGACATTGCAACACATCAGTGAGGGGGAGAGTTATCTGGATGGTGTGTTCCAGCAGAGAGTCACACCCCTTGGTTTAAATAATTCAAAAATTTGGTCCGTGGTCAGGGACAGGTGGGTGTGACTACGAGTGAGACAGGTATGGGGACCCAGGATGTAGTGATGGAGGAGCCTCAGCCCTAGCAAATGTCTAACCGGTACAAGGTTCTTACTCCCTGTGTGGATGAGAGCAGGGACTGCAGGAGAATGAGCAAACTGACCACAGCACCGTGGTATAAGGGGCCATTCAAGTTGGGGGAGCAAAAAGAAATGTGGTAGGGGACATTATAGTTGGAGGGATAGATATTATTCTCGGCAGCCGATCCCCATATCCCTTGATTCCCCTAGAGTCCAAAAATCTATTGATCTCGGCCTTGAATATATTAATTGACTGAGCATCCACAGACCTTTGGGGTAGAGAATTCCAAAGATTCACAACCCTCTGAGTGAATTTTTTTATATATATGAATATAGAGCCAATTTGTTAGATAGTAAAGGCACTATGATTTAAACTCTAAGAGCTTTTATTGATGTCTTCTTTTCCTTACAGGTTGTGTTCACAGGCAGAAAGCACCCCAGTATAGCATGGTCCCAAATTCCCCAGTAAATATTATTGCACTTACAGCAGATAAGCTAGTGGAGAACATAAGAACATAAGAATTAGGAAGAGGAGTAGGCCATCTAGCCCTTTGAGCCCGCTCCGCCATTCAACAAGATCATGGCTGATCTGACCGTGGACTCAGCTCCACTTACCTGCCCGCTCCCCGTAACCCTTAATTCCCTTATTGGTTAAAAATCTATCTATCTGTGATTTGAATACATTCAATGAGCTAGCCTCAACTGCTTCCTTGGGCAGAGAATTCCACAGATTCACAACCCTCTGGGAGAAGAAATTCCTTCTCAACTCGGTTTTAAATTGGCTCCCCTGTATTTTGAGGCTGTGTCCCCTAGTTCTAGTCTCCCTGACCAGTGGAAACAACCTCTCTGCCTCTATCATGTCTATCCCTTTCATTATTTTAAATGTTTCTATAAGATCACCCCTCATCCTTCTGAATTCCAACGAGTAAAGACCCAGTCTACTCAATCTATCATCATAAGGTAACCCCCTCATCTCCGGAATCAGCCTAGTGAATCGTCTCTGTACCCCCTCCAAAGCTAGTACATCCTTCCTTAATTAAGGTGACCAAAACTGCATGCAATACTCCAGGTGCGGCCTCACCAATACCCTGTACAGTTGCAGCAGGACCTCCCTGCTTTTGTACTCCATCCCTCTCGCAATGAAGGTCAACATTCCATTCGCCTTCCTGATTACCTGCTGCACCTGCAAACTAATTTTTTGGGATTCATGCACAAGGACCCCCAGGTCCCTCTGCACCGCAGCATGTTGTAATTTCTCCCCATTCAAATAATATTCCCTTTTACTGTTTTTTTTTTCCAAGGTGGATGACCTCACATTTTCCGACATTGTATTCCATCTGCCAAACCTTAGCCCATTCGCTTAACCTATTTAAATCGCTTTGCAGCCTCTCTGTGTCCTCTACACAACCTGCTTTCCCACTAATCTTTGTGTCATCTGCAAATTTTGTTACACTACACTCTGTACCCTCTTCCAGGTCATCTATGTATATTGTAAACAGTTGTGGTCCCAGCACCGATCCCTGTGGCACACCACTAACCATCGATTTCCAACCCGAAAAGGACCCATTTATCCCGACTCTCTGCTTTCTGTTCGCCAGCCAATTCTCTATCCATGCTAATACCTGTCCTCTGACTCCGCGTACCTTTATCTTCTGCAGTAACCTTTTGTGTGGCACCTTATCGAATGCCTTTTGGAAATCTAAATACACCACATCCATTGGTACACCTCTATCCACCATGCTCGTTATATCCTCAAAGAATTCCAGTAAATTAGTTAAACATGATTTCCCCTTCATGAATCCATGTTGCGTCTGCTTGATTGCACTATTCCTATCTAGATGTCCCGTTATTTCTTCCTTAATGATAGTTTCAAGCATTTTCTCCACTACAGATGTTAAACTAACCGGCCTATAGTTACCTGCCTTTTGTCTGCCCCCTTTTTTAAACAGAGGCGTTACATTAGCTGTTTTCCAATCCGCTGGTACCTCCCCAGAGTCCAGAGATTTTTGGTAGATTATAACGAATGCATCTGCTATAACTTCCGCCATCTCTTTTAATACCCTGGGATGCATTCCATCAGGACCAGGGGACTTGTCTACCTTGAGTCCCATTAGCCTGTCCAGCACTACCCCCCTAGTGATAGTGATTATCTCAAGGTCCTCCCTTCCCACATTCCCGTGACCAGCAATTTTTGGCATGGTTTTTGTGTCTTCCAATGTGAAGACCGAAGCAAAATAATTGTTTAAAGTCTCAGCCATTTCCACATTTCCCATTATTAAATCCCTCTTCTCATCTTCTAAGGGGCCAACATTTACTTTAGTCACTCTTTTCAGTTTTATATATCTGCAAAAGCTTTTACTATCTGTTTTTATGTTTTGCGCAAGTTTACTTTCGTAATCTATCTTTCCTTTCTCTATTGCTTTCTTAGTCATTCTTTGCTGTCGTTTAAAATTATCCCAATCTTCTAGTTTCCCACTAACCTTGGCCACCTTATATGCATTGGTTTTTAATTTGATACTCTCCTTTATTTCCTTGGTTATCCACGGCTGGTTATCCCTTCTCTTACCGCCCTTCTTTTTCACTGATACATAGATTTTCCTTTTGGAAAATAATGTGACGGGAGGGGACATATCTGTCTTACTACTGTACTGTAATAGAGCTGCGAATGGGCTGGATACAGCAACAGGACAATTTGACTCTCTAGCTCCATGCATTCAATATGTCATATTTAGATGACACAATTTAGATTCTGAACTCTAGCTTTGCTGCCCAGTTTCAATCACCAGCAAAGATAGAGTGAGGAGCTGTGGGCTATAATCAGAACAGGAAGTGCTTTTCCATTTATCTGGTGCTTTATATGACCGAAATAAGTGGCAGGCAGAAAATGCAGCTGTGTTTACATTGTAACAGCAAACAGAGAGGGAAAGCTAAAGGTAAGAGTTTTCTTTTAAATTAATGAACCATTTTTCAGTTCAGATACTCTTTGAAGATACATTATGAAACAGTGGAGAGGGGAGCAGACAGATTGAAGTATAACCCGATCATTTGTAAATGTAGAAATAACTACTCTGACTGTGTTTCTTCTTCTTCTTTCTCCCCCTCCACCCCTCCCCTGCTTTTTCACACTTTCAATAGTCACTTTTTTTATTTGTTCATGGGATATGGGCATCGCTGGCATGGACAGCATTTATTGCCCATCCCTAATTGCCCTTGAGAAGGTGGTGGTGAGCTGCAGTGCTTGTGGTGAAGGTGCTCCCACAGTGCTGTTAGGGAGGGAGTTCCAGGATTTTGACCCAGTGACGATGAAGGAACGGAGATATATTTCCAAGTCAGGATGTTGTGTGACTTGGCAGGGAATGTAGCGGTGATGGTGTTACAATGCGCCTGCTGCCCTTGTCCTTCCAGATGATAGAGGTCGCAGGTTTGGGAGGTGCTGCCAAAGAAGACTTGGCGAGTTGCTGCACTGTATCTTGTAGATGATCCACACTGCAGCTACTGTACGCCGCAGTTGGCAGGGGTGAATGTTTAAGGTGGTGGATGGGGTGCCAATCAAGTGGGCTGCTTTGTCCTGGATGGTGTCGAGCTTCTTGTGGTGTTGCAGTTGGCTGATCCAGGCAAGTGGAGAGTATCCCATCACACTCCTGACTTGTGCCTTGTAGATGGTGGAAAGGCTTTGGGGAGTCAGGAGGTGAGACACTTGTCGCAGAATACCCAGCCTCTGACTTGCTATTGTTACCACAGTATTTATGTGGCTGGTCCAATTAAGTGTCTGGTTAATGGTGACCCCCTAGGATGTTGATGGTGGGGGATTTGGCGATGGTAATGCTGGTGAATGTCATGGGGCAGTGGTTAGACTCTCGCTTGTTGGAGATAGTCATTGCCTGGCACTTGTGTGACACAAATGTTACTTGCCACACTGCTGAGCAACCACCTCCAGTCAATTGTAAAAAGGCAGGGTGGGCAGAATGTGGACTTCTCTATGCATATTGATAAAGAAGATTGATAGAGGGTGCAGAGGAGATTTACTAGAATGGTACCAGGGCTGAAGAACTTTAGTTATGCAGAGAGATTAGAGAGGCCGGAATTGTTCTCTTTAGAGCAGAGAAGGTTATGGGGGGATTTAATAGAGGTGTTCAAAATAGGGTGAAACTGTTTCCAGCGCCAGGAGAGTCGGTAACCAGAAGACACAGATTTAATTGGAAAAACAACCAGCGGAGAGATGAGAATTTATTTTACTCAGCGAGTTGTTGTGATCTGGAATGCACTGTCTGAAAGGGCAGTGGAAGCAGATTCAATAGTAACTTTCAAAAAGAAATTGAATAAATCCTTGAAAAGGACAAATTTGCAGGGCAGTGGGGAAAGATCAGGGAAGTGGGGCTAATTGGGTAGCTCTTTTAAAAAGCTGGCACAGGCACGATGGGCCGAATGATTCTATGGATAGCTTCCTCAACCAACAGGAGATAAATTCCCAACTCAAGAGCATGTCAAACGAATTGACATTTTCCACCTAAAGCAATAGTCACAGACTGATGTAAGAGTAAGGTAAGTCTGGGCTGAGATAACTGATCTGGACAGAGCACTATAATTGGTCTCCATAACGGTAGGCCAGAGAAGGGAAAGCTTAACCAGGGGGCCTGGTTATGAGCATTACCCAGGGATCCCCTTCCTGCAAAGAGCACACATAAGTGAATGTTGAGTGATGACAAGATTGGGCTCAGCTATGATTCCCTCTGTGGTAGAATAACCCACTGAGACTTTGGCTACATTCATACATCACAAATGGCCACCAGGGTGCGGTATGATGATTGCTGGCACCTGGAGAAGAGTGTGGGAGAAGGGAAACTAGCGCAAGGTTGGCAAACTTCCCAACGTGCTTGGAAAATAAAGAAAACTCATTGAAATAAGTTTGATGGCAGCTGTGTAGCTAGGCCTGTAACCTTGTAGTAGGAAATCTAGTGTTGAACTTGCACCTTGGGAAATGTGGTCCAATCCAGTCTAAAATCGGAGGATGACTGCATCCTCCCACTGGCAGTCAGGTAAAGGATGGCTCGGTTGGGTGCAAAGATTCTAATTTCCTGAATATGACCACCAGTTTGTGCTAGGAGCCAGTCAGATTTTTTGTGTGTGCATTGTGCGATCCTTCATTGTCTCCCACCGTCCCCCACCTGCCCCAGGAAAACAATCCTCCTGTAGAGCATTTAGTTTATAATTGGGTTCCATTTAACAATTGGTGGCTTTTGTCCTTTGGACTGTATCCGCGATGTCACCATAGGACAATTTCAGTATAAACTGTGTTCCCATTGTGAAGTTTGCCCCAAACAACGATACTCTTCTAGTTCCTATATTTTATTCTTTCAGCTGCTGGTACCTGGACAATTAGCTATTTTCTATATTTAGCAGTATGTGGGTATAATTGACTAGTTTAATATACTTGACTAAATAAAGGGCCGCGTTATGCGGAACAACTAGCCAAGAGACACCTCTGAGGGGATGTTTAAAAGGCACATGTTGTGGGATAGAAAAATAAATTTAAAAACCATGCTGCCAGATATGAAGGTTCAAGGTTTGAAGGAGAAATTTTGGCCAGATATTAGGAAGCATTTACTTACAGAAGTGAATGACTGGAATGGGTTGCCAGGAAGGGTGTTTAAGGCCAGAACACTAGATTGCTTTAAGAAACAACTAGAGACTGTTAGGGAAGATAGTAGGATTGGTGTTTTGGAAGGATGCAATAAAATGGTTGGAAAGTTTCCTACCATATCTAGTGATTTAGATACTGTAATATAATTCGTAGTGGAGTTGCTTAGAATGGGAAAATAATATTCTTTAAAGTTTGCTTAGACATTGTATTTGTGCATGGACTACATTCCACATGCTGGTTATTATTTCATTGGTAGTCCGCTGTAAGTTAACGCAGTAATGGTAAAAGGAAAGGTGAAACTGAACAATATTCTGCCCTCAAGTTGTACAGTACCTAACCAATATATACATTTATTGGCCTTATTACACACTGCGATCTCATCTAGGGGCTTAGATGACTATTGTATTATTTCTAGTCTTGGCCATGTGTCTTTGGATAATGCAATGAATAGATGCCATATATGAGGTTTCAAGCTGTGTGGATGTAAGCTGTGCTTGGGAAGGCTCTATTTCAGGAAGGAATTGGTCAAGAAATCGCCATCTGCTGGGAGAGGACATGCAATCTCACTCGGAAACTTGCACTGTACTCTTCATATCAGTGAAAGAAAGAACTTGGATTTATATAAACTTTCACAACCTCAGGACAGCCTAAAGAGTTCTACAGCCAATGGAGTGTTTTTGAAGCGCAGTCATTATTGTAGAGAAATGCAGCAGGGTCCCACAAACAGCAATGAAATAAATGACTAGTTCATCTATTTTAGGTGTTGGTTGTGGGATAAATGTTGGCCACTAGAGATTTTTAAGAAGTCACAAGGAACATAGATGGTGTCATCTGTTGTACATCACTATAATCAGGAGGTTACAGCGTGTTGTTTGCCAGGGCTAACACAAATGCCAGGGTGGCTTTTACAGGCTGGCAGGCATCATTGGGGTTCAAGCGGTCAGAGATGGGAACCTTGTGGGGCTTCCTGTTCCTTCAGTGGATTGCCCATTTTTCCTTGTGCATTCTTGATGTGGAGGATGTCAGCAGGGCAGTGTTTATTGCCCATCCCTAGTTGCCTTGTGAGGGTATTAAGAGTCAACCGCATAGTGCAGGATTGGTGTCGCATATAGGCCATATTAGATCGGGTGGCCAATGTCTCCCTGGAAGATACTAGTGAAACAGTTGGGTTTTTTTACAAAAACGTGGTATCTTTCATGGTAATATTTCTGGTGCTGGGCTCAAATTACTGGATTTTTATAATACAGCTTTACAACATACAGTGGTGGGATTTGAATAGAAATGGGTATTACTTCATTGTTTGAAGAAGTGCAAGGATTGAGGGGCTAGCTGCTTGGGGACTTTAGTTACGCACTGTTGTTGTGGCTGATGCCACTGAGGGCTTCTTCCAATGCTGCAGAGCACTGGTATAATGAGCTCTGTACCTCAACCAGAGATACTATAAAGAATGCCATCAGGAATCAATCAGATGTTCAGGGGCATAGACCATTGTGGGGAAGGTAGCATATTATGTCTTGCATATCATTGCAGTAGATAAATGAATGCAGCTATATTCTTTCCTAAACTTTTCGTATTCCCATTTGTCACCTCCTTTGTTTTCTATGTATTTAGTGTATACCTTTTTCTTTAGTTTCAATTTTGCCCTAATTTCTCTCTCCCTGGTGCCTCATTATAGGTTGGTTTGTTCTAGCTTATTAGCGGAATATATTTCTCCTGGACTCTTGATTACTGGTTTAAGTATTTCCCAATGCTCTTCTATCTCTTTGTCAATATTTTGTTCCAACTAGAGAATTGTTTTGACGTTGCTATTGCTGCTGGTGCTGTGAAATCCAGCTGCAATGTAAATGGTTCTATTCCCGAGTGCCATGGGCTAAAACCACTCTGAGCTGTCTTGTTTATGTAATGTAAATGTGCCTTAATGCTGCTCTTGTGACACAGGTCTGTCCCTCTTGGGCAGGGAAGAGTATGCAGTATAGTGAGGTGTTAAGTGTGGCACAGACTGACGCCCTGGGAATTGGGAGTGTATGAGTGGAGCCTGTGCAACCAAGTGCAATGAAGCAAATTCTGATGTGGAGGGAGGGAAGGAAAATCTTGAGAAGCATCCATTGCTGGGCTGCTGTGAGATGTATCCTAGTTGTACTGGGACAGGTCACCCTCTCTGCTATAGGTAATGAATGCCCAACGGTTAGAGAACAGCGATAGATTCATGTCCTCACACCATAAAAGTACAATTTGGGATATCAAATAAACGTGAATGGGGGCGTGGACCGTACCAGTTTTACTGGTCTCTGTAAATGGGGCCGTATGGCAGCTGCGTTTGCCGACAGAATGCCCACTATACTGCAGCAAGTAACTCATTGTGTGATTTGACATGTCAAAGTGCTATATAAATACAAAGGTTATTCTTCAGAATGATACAGAAATATGACTACATCCTGCAGAGCTGGAATAAATCCATAAGTTACATTACTAATTGCAGCCTTTATAAATTCGGAAAAAATAATGGATCCTCAATTAAAAATGTCTAATGTTCAAAGCTTTAAAATTTAGAATTTCATTATCTTCAGGCTTATTGCTGTAATTTGCTTTTAATGGAATTCCATTGAAGTCACTTTGAATCACGGCCTTGCTCCCATTATATATTCAACTTGTGGCATTATCCAGTGCAGCAGCATATGTGCAGTGAAAACACCAAAATAACTATTTTACAAAAAATGTGTAGATTGAGGATTTGTATGATTTTCCATTTTTTTTTCCATGTTAATTTTCTCTTCCTTCCTGAAAAGGTTGTTTTCTTGTTAATATATGGTTCCACAAATGTTGTTGTCCTCCAAAACCTCACTCATGGCTGTTGTTCGTGCATGAGTTTTGGCGGTTAGTGTTGGTGGGCTATTTGCTTAGCCTCCGCTGTGCTCCCCTGAAGTACACGCATGCATTACCAGCACAAGTTACTGGGTAACGATCAGGGCCAGAAACCCGGGCCGTAATTTTTATCTTCTCCACTCCCAAAGATGGTCAAGGTGAGATCCGCTAATGCAGCACAAACCAAGAATCCAACCTCTGACCTTCCTGACCTGTCATAGCTCTGTAGTCCGGACAAACTCACTGAGCCAGGGACGGATCATTGTCACTTGTTTTTTTTTAAACCGCCAGTAAATTCTGAATCGGAATTTTTAAAAAAAATGTATTTGCATGTTGATTTTTGTCGTCTTACTGGATATGTTGAGCGTTCCTTTTGAGACTTTCTTGCACTGCATGTGAATTGCCTAATTGAGGTCTTTTGTTTGTCCGCCCCCACAGCACCGCTGTCTCAACCTTCAAGGACTTTGAACTAGTGTCGGCTCAGCAACGTCCCGATGCAGTGCTCCGGAGGCGATTCAGAGAACAGCTTCAGCAAGAACCCAGAACGAGTGCAATTGTGGCAATAACTGGGACCAGGAGGTTGATAAAGCTGGCAGTGATGGGGCTAACTGTGGCACTGGGAGCAGCAGCCTATGCAGTGGTCAATAGCGCACTGGAGTGGGCACCAAAGTTTGAACTGCAACTTTTTCCTTGAGGGAAGGACATTTTTAGTCACTTTACAAATCCCCAATTACATATGGCGGGGGAGGGGGGGGAGGGGGCACAGTATTTTTCTTTGCCTTTTTTTTAGTTTAAAATGTGTCATTAAAGACTGCAAGCAGCTTAGAATACATACTCGGCTAAAGGTAAGACTGGGTTGAACACTAACTTTTTGACTGCCATTTTGTGAATGATTGGCACCAAGTATAAAGCTGCAATATATTGCAGAGTATCCATTTTGCCGTCACCTTTCCTTAAAAAAAACCTAGGGCTATGACCATTGAAAATCTACTGCCACCAAGTGATGCAATGTGAATCTGCACTGCTGAGTTCCCACATGGCGTGTTGCCAATCTCCGCCAAATTATCAAGGAAAGGAGGTGAATGTGTACTGATGTGGGGGAAAGGTATCTCGACCACTTTTGTTCATTTTCTAGGAAGCTGGTTACAGAGCTATTCTGGGCAGTGGCATGACAGAATGCCCTCCCAAATGGAAAGCATGGCCCAAGTGAAAAGTACATGGTGAGCGGAGAAAACGGAACATGCAAGATTATCCCATGTTCACAGGACACACAACCCAGACAGGGGAGCAATCTTACATTTGCAGTAATTACCAATATTGTTCCACTTGTTACTTAACTAAATCTTGGGGACAGGTGGTGTTAGAATATAACTTGAACACTCCTTTCTGCAGTGCAAGATCTGACTTTAATTCCAGCTGAGAGAGAGGAGACAAAATTCCATCTGTGAAGATTGTTGAAAGCTGCCTGACCGTATATTACCCTGGCTTAATTGGCAAAGGCAGCATGTAGCTGAGCCATGTGGAGCTAAACGGGGCAGATTTGATTCCTGGTTTCTGCAGAGTTAGCTGATCTATGTCAGATTGACAGTAGGGAGGGGGTGGTATGGTTGACCTCTTGAGAACCTGGACTGGGGTTCCTGCTCCACATTGCTGTGCAATGATCACTGCTGGAAACTGATGGTTGGGCGAGGACAAAATCAGCTGCCTCCTCTTGCTTGAATGGCATGCCAATATTTGTTGACTGCACTTTCAAATAAAGAATGGTCTCTTTGTTATTGCCTTGACACTGCACCACAGCAGGAGTCAACGGCCTGAAATGGGGAGAAAATAAGCATTTTTTTTTAAAGCTTGCCCCTTAGTGGAATTAAGACACAGGACAAAAGCTCCCAATTCTGACACTTGCCTCTGCCTTCCTGAAGTGTGGGTAATAGAAGTGTTCTAGTCCAGCAGAGGAAGTTGTGCAGAGTTTGGGATTTCAGATACAGGACCAGGCCATTCTAGATGGAGGGTGAGCTTGGCAGCCAGTGAATTGGTGAAGTTGTGTGGCCCTCCCTCGGGGTACTTATACTTTGTTTCTGATCTTTTTCTTGTTCTCTCTTGACTATTGTCTTCTAAATTGTCCTCCTTTTGCAGTGCTTCTGTGCACCATTGTGCTTTTATTTTTATTCAGCTACCCAGAACATGTTTACATCTCAAACTAAACAATCATCTTGAAATAAAAGTGCAAAAGACAACCTAAGTGGGTCATTTCAACACCACTTATTATATCTTTGTAAATATGGAGTCATTGTATTTAAATAGTTAGAATCATTAGCAAAATCTGTTCAACAAATGTGACACTTACAGGCTTGTAGGCCAAGTGTTAAGCCTCAATTACAATCAGCTCTTCGGAGACGTTTTTTTAACTGTAATATATTGCAGCCTTAATATTGGTGTGTCAACTGGCACAATAACCTCCGTTCAGGGCTTCTTAATTTGTATAGCCAGCCCTTATAAGGCTGTGTTGCTTGGGACTCTAGTATGAAAGAATTATGTGTTGATGTACTGTTAGCCTTGATATGCAATACACAAATCTTTGACCCCGACGCCTGGTTTTCTCAGTTACAAGATTTACTAATAATCCATGTGAAGGTGCCTGATATCCTTAACTTGTAGAATGACGGTGTGAAAGGTGCTGTGCCTACACTATCTTCTTTGTTTTTATTTTCCTTTTTAAGTTTTCTTCATCCCATACTTCGTTCACTGCACATAAGTCACCTTTGTGTCAGCTGTGGCTCAGTGGGCAGCACTCTCGCCTCGAGTCAGAAGCACAAAAAACTAGGCTGATGCTCCAGTGCAGTGCTGAGGGAGTGCTGCACTGTCATGAGGTGGCATCTTTCGGATGAGACGTTAAACTGAGGCGCTGTCTGTTCTCTCGGGTGGATGTAAAAGAGCCTTTACCACTATTCCGAAGAAGAGCAGGAGAGTTCTCCCCAGTGTCCTGGCCAATAGTTATCCCTCAACCAACATCACTAAAACACTACCTGCTCATTATCACATTGCTGTTTGTGGGAGCTTGCTGTGCGCAAATTGGCCGCTGCGTTTCCCACATTGCAACAGTGACTACACTTCAAAAGTACTTTATTGGCTGCAAAGTGCTTTGGAACATCTGGTGGGCGTGAAAGGCGCTATATAAATGCAAGTCTTTCTTGGGGCCTCGGACATATTTCAATCTTGAAATGTTTGCATGTAAGTGAATGACTAGCATGAGTTGCTTCTTCCCTGGGGCACGAACCATCTCCAAGCTCCTTAGCTGAGATGAGGAACCCTGGATGGGCAGAGGTAACCTGCATGCTGTTGCTCCATGGACTCCATCTCAATAGTACATGTAAATGAGATACTAGTGACCCATGATACCAATGTTATCCATCTCTTCTTGCTCCCTTGATTTGTCACGTGTAAGAGCGGAGAGTAAAATCTATGGTTAATGGTTTGGTTCCAGTAGCACAATGTTTCGTCCGGTCAACTGGTGACTTGATGTCCAGATGTGTTGGATTATTGTTGTGATTAATTATAGATTTAAATTGTTATTTGATTAATTTACCCCAATTCAAGAAAGGATTACCACTACTGCAGAACTACTTTATTGTCTTTGAATTGTAAATTTTAAGAACAGAGAAAAGGCCATTAGTCGAATGGATGTGTCCCTCTTTCATAGATCAACCAATCTTCATATCAAATCCCTCGACCCTTTCGCCCAGACGTTTAAATCTATTTGTCTCAGATTTTGGGACCATTTTCCACCAAACTGGATACATAGGTATATGTTATTAGTACTTTGGGGATGTTTAATATTGGACCAGAGCTAATAAAGCCACCTTATTGACACAGTTTAATTAACTGTAGTATCGGAAGCTGAAGTATGGTGAGTTTTATTTATGTTGTATTCTTTAATGGACGACTATTTTCTGAAGACTTGATTTCCTCCTCTAAATCTGGTATTTTTAAAATCTGGTGTCATTTTTCCCAATTCTTTTCCTTCTGTGATTTATTCTGCACCACATTTTCACAGTCAAATATAGATTTTATTACTTGGTTCTCTTTAGGTCAGATTCTAGTATTAAATTTCAGATTGTAAATTGCTTCCCCAGTTTGCTATTTTGTTTGACATGAACTTAACTGCGCCTTGTAAATTTGCTTCCCTGTGTACATAGGGCAGGATCACACTGAATTACATTCCACTGATTACTCTGCATCCTTTTCCAGTAAGTAACTGAGTCCTCCAGCCCAGGAGGAGGTTCAGTTCCAGTATGTGCTGAGCTTGCTGAGCTCATTGATCTCCCTGCCAGGCCAGTGGAAACTGTTCCCTCTCCTGCTTGCCATCCAGTAACCCTCGCTGGATGTCCACTTGCTTAAGATTGGATGGGGTTTGGTTGCGATGCCCCCTACAGTGAAATGCTTTGTAGACACTCACCGTCAAAGGATTATACATCGATAACAGTCACGGGCAAGGGTGCCAGCGAAACTGTGCTCCTGCAAGCAGTCAATGCCTGCAAGTGTAGAGGAGAAAATTATTCCGAGGGAAGGAGGGAATGACATCCTATCAGATTGTTAATTTTAAATCTATCTAAAACAGCAGTAGCAGCCACGGGGAAAAAAGTGAAGAAATGAAAAAATTGTGCACATGTTACTTTCAGAATCTATTCAAATTCTAAGCTGTGAGAGTGATGCTCAAGTGACCTATCTGAATTCATAGTACACTGTTGAAGTGCATTGCTGCTTTTTTTGTTGTTTTAAGAATGGTGCCACTGTCATGAACAGTAATATATTTGCATTTATCACATCTCACAGTATTTTTGGAGTCCAGTGCTTTCTAGGGGGAACCGGCAGCAATTCAGCACCAGTAGCATCCCACGAACCGCAAGATGCATCATCAGATCGGTGTTTTTTTGGTGATATTGGGAACGATATTGATGGAAGAACTCCAGTGGGAGCTTAATGTCCGTATGATCCAGTGGAATGGCCAGACAGTCCTTGGTGGTTCAACACCACATGCAGCACTGCAGATTTTATTTTAATTGAATTTAAATTCCGTGGTGGCATTTGAACTCGCGTCTCCATATCATTAGTCCAGGCCTCTGGATACTAGTCCAGTAACATAACCACTACGCTACCGTTCCCTGATCATTGTCCCAGATCATGGACGATAAGTTTCAAATGGCTGCTTGTTACCGCTAATATGAGCTCATTAATATACCAATCCCCTCCATCCGAGTGGCTCCAGCATGTCTTGGGGTGGATTTAAAACATTTGTGGGCTCAATTTAGCTTAAAAGTAACACTTCAATGTAACTCGTATCTAAATCCCTTCCATGTCTAAATTGGGAGTTAAAATCTTGGTATGGAACTCAACCCAGAACCTTCTGAATCAGAATTTGAGAGCGCTATCGACTGAACCTAGTTGACCACTCCCACCAACATGCTCACAGGTAAGCAAGAAAGGACAGTGGGGAATTGGTGGCAGGCTTTAAGGGACTAGAGTTTTACAAAACACTGAAATACACTTTTACTCCTGCCATTTAAATGTAGTAATTATCTTTATTTTTACTCAATGTTTCAGCTTAACAAGGGTGTAGCGCAATGCTCTTCAGAACGTACTGATTCAACCTACGCATCAGGTTAATTGCTTGCTGTTGCGTGTTGGGATTTTTAACCACTTTACATGGAAGGGATTTAGATATGAGTTACTTTGAGGTGTTACTTTTAAGCTAAATTGAGTCCACAAATGTTTCAAATCCACCCCAAGCCATGCTGGAGCCACTCGGACGGAGGGGAGGGGACGGATAAGCTCACCTGCGTGCTAACACGCAGCAATTTGAAACTTGTCCTCCATGATCTGGGACAATGATCAGGGAACGGTAGCGTAGTGGTTATGTTACTGGACTAGTATCCAGAGACATGAGTTCAAATGCCACCACGGAATTTATATTCAATTAAAATAAAATATGGAATAAACAGCTAGTATCAGTAATGAAACTACCGGATTGTAGTTAAAAACCCATTTGGTTCACTAATGTCCTTTTTCGGGAAGAAAATCTGCCGTCCTTGTCTGGCCTATATGTGACTCTCGACCCACAGCAATGTGATTGACTCTTAACTGACCTCTGCAAGCCACTCTGTTGTTCAAGGGCAATTAGTGATGGGCAATAAATACTGGCCTTGAGAGCGACACCAACATCCCAGGAATTTTTTAAAACAATGGAATGAGGTTGTTAAACTGTCCCTGCCATCTAAGCTTATTGTGTTATGATAGTTATCCATCTGGAAAATAGCAGCAGTGGGTCTTCAACGAGTCCACCTTTGGCAGAGGTGGAGGGCAAGAACAAGCCTAATTGGTTCCTCTACTGATAAGCCCTCAGTCAAGGAAAGAATCTGCAGCAAAATGATTAAATTTCTTGACCTGAGAAGCCTCAAAAAAGCCCAGAGAGATAAATGTTCTCTGTCCGTTGAACCAAAGATTGCCAAGTCTCTTTTTTTTTAAAGAAACCCAGCCTAGGCTGAGATAGCGGCCGGGTTTCAGAGATATCATAAATAGATGATGCCACACTTGTGCTAAGAGATACAAGGTTCAGTCATATTGTGGTGGGAATTACTTCAAATGTTTATCTATTTGTTCACTTAACGATTGCAAAATAAACCAGTTTGTGAATTGACATCCAGCCTTGTCTCATTCCAGTATGAATCAGTCTGCCTTCTGGGAGATGGGCCAAACTCACATAAGGGCACTTGTGAAGATCATGATATCCAGTTCATCTAACAAGGAGGGTCCCATTGTCTGCTACAGTCAGTGTGGTGAAGGTGCTCCCACAGATTAGGTAGGGATTTCCAGGATTTTCACCCAGCGATGAAGAAAAACTGAGAGCAAATAGGAGTCAACATCAAAAAGCATTTTATCTTTATTTAAGAGTTCCATCTTCCTGCTGGATCTTTTGTATTGAGCTCTTGCTAAATGCATTTGCTTGAATTGTTTTAGATTTACAGCAGATTCACTTCTCCCTACCAGATCTGAATGGCTTTTAAAAAAAAAGACCGTCACTGATTCATTTAAACCTAGGTTCCAGAAATCAAATAATGGTGTTCTATCCATTGCTCCATCCACTTCCTAGATGGGTGTTATTTTGTTTTACAATTACAGGCTGAAAATATTCCCAAATGCATGTGCACATTGGTCATCTGTCTTTGGATACAGCGGAGATGTTTGCAGTTAACCCCGTAACACATCCACTCCCATTCTGTCACGGCTTAAAAGCATACTGTCGTCTGCAAAAGCACTGCAGAGTTCCCAGGGAGTATCAGTATATCTGTGTTACCTGTGCACGTTTTACAGAATGTTTTAGAAGCAGAGGCTTTGTGTTTGGCCTGGAAACAGTGATGCATTGGGATTGGGCTTTGCTGCAACAAGTGCCTGTTGATAGAGGGTCTACACCAAAGCCCTCATAATGTACTACTTAAAAAACCAACCTTAAAATAAAAAGTGCTAAGTGATTATTCCTCCCCTCCACCAGCAGACAATTGGCATTTCCCTCAGATAGACATGTGAAACAGTCGAACAATTAATTGACCACAGGAGCCTGTGGCTCTGCTATTTGTCCGAACTAAGTCACTTTAACGAAGTTGATCCACTCAGGTTGTACAAAATGTTGGGAATTCCTGTCATTAGCTTTGGACATCGAGGGCTGTGTAGCCATAGTGTCGGATAGGGAGTTGTAGGAGCTGTCCGTGACTGAGTGTTGTGAAGGGTTAACTGTGAAGGTATTGCTGTGAGAGAGTAGAGTGTGTGTGCTGGTACCCAGGCTGAGCATGGAAGAGATGTACAGTGTGTTACTTTGCCTGCCCGGCTGAAGATGTGGAATTTTTTGGGGCACTGTTCTGCAGTCCTCGGGGGAGGGGCGTGAGGGAGTTAATGGTCAGTGCCAGTGCCACCTCCCTCCAGGGTAACCCTGGGTAACTTGGTGGCACACACACCCAGGAGTCTGTTCATCCTGTCTTCAGTTGCCCCGAGGAGGTCTTGAAAGTCGAAGAGTGAAGTTGTACATTCTCCTCCGGTTTGGTGCAATGCCTGGCTGCTCTGCCCAAGTGTTACAAAAATATTGGTAAAGGCATGCAGTGAAGTAACTTGAGAGGTAAAAATGAAAGAGCTGAGCACTGTTGCTGCCTTAACACCTTGTCGCCCAGTGTTCTACTGAATTGTGCAGGCTGAACAGTATGTTGAAAGGGCTGCACAAAAGTCTCTTGCTGGTTCAGCTGCTTTTACCAGTTTTACACCAATGCTTGTACCAATGATATGCAAATGAACATACCCAGACCACTTCTGTGTATCTCACGCTAGAGGCCAGTCACAGATGTAACACTTTTATTAAAGGTGCAACAGCAAATGTAAATCATATCAAGAAAATTATAGGCCTTTGTTTCAAATTGGAATTGATAGTGCACTTGTGTGTATATACATACATAAAATTTACATTAACATTGTCCACTCTATCTCCACAGTATCTGATTAAGTATCTCAGCTGAAGATGATTAAACACTTTACTGTACAGAATAGGATCTTTCCAAATAAGGCCTTTCCAAGAAGGTCATTCATTATATGCACAGGCAATGTTCCACGTGCTCAGTGGCTCATGGGCTCAATCTTGGGAAGATACTGTGCTTTGAGTAGGGGTGCACATTTAAGAATTTCCACTAGGATTCTCCCGTCGTAAGTTCACCAGAGGAGCCACGGAAACGCCATTTGCACCATTTCTCTAAGGTTTCCCTGGCTCTTCTATCAAACGTACAGTGGGTGAGTGGGAATTGACCCCTTTGTGAGAGTTTCACTGGTACGATGGATTGGAATTGTATTTAGTGAGAAGTGAACGAGAATGTAAGTTAGAATACTTGTACTAAGTACCAGCATCAAGCCCTTCTATATCTGCCAATTTTTATTTTTTTAAATTTGTCCACAGGATGTGGCCGTCGGCCGCAAGGCCAGCATTTATTGGCCATCCTTAATTGCCCTTGAGAAGGAGGTGGTGGGTTGCCTAGGCTATTTCAGAGGACCAGTTAAGAGTCAACCACAATGCTGTGGGTCTGATTCACATATAAGCCAGACTGGGTAAGGACAGCAGAGTTCCTTCCCTAAAAGGGCATTAGTGAACTAGATGGGTTTTTAACAACAATCTGGTAGTTACATGGTCACCATTATTGATACTGGCTTTTTATTCCAGATTTATTTAATTAACTGAATTTAAATTCCCCAGCTGCCTTGGTGGGATTTGAACTAGTGGCTGCAGATTATTAGCCCAGGCCTCTGGCTTACTAGTCCAGTGACAGAACCACTATGCTACCATACCCAAAACTTGCATGGCTTAGTGCAGGGAAAAGCTCACTCTGGAGTGCTCCAAAAGCACACCTTAACTTCATTCCTAGAGTTTTTCTTAATTTCTCCTGTTGAGTGAGTTAAAATACTGAGGAGTAAGCTTGTTGATCTGACCAGTCTTTTCTTGCTCTTGACTTTTTATTAGCTACATGAGTGCTATTTTTATTTATTAACCCCCCCCCATCCCATCCCATCCTTATGGCCTAAGTGAGGCTGCCAAACTAGGACAAGTTGTGTTGTGAACTCTTACTACTGCAGACTGCCTTCAACTCACTCCACTTGGAACCCTTGCGACTGACAGCGAGAGGAAACTTTCATCCCATGCATCTGAGCCTGATTTAAACTCTGCTCCCTGAGGGTAGTGTCTAACTCCTCCAAGTATAGTGTCTAGCGCATTGCACCAACCATTCAGTTTTAGCCGGGGAATTTCCTCGGCGCTACTCCACTCTCTTAATTTTGCCGCAATTGTGGCGGAAACCACACTCGCCCACATAAACGAGGTTTCAGTCAGTTACGCCGACAGAGTGGGAGCAGCTCTGAGGTAATGCCTGCCACGGTGATTTAGATGCAACACATTGGACGTGTAAGCAATAAAAAGAAAGACTTGCATTTATATACCACCTATCAGCCCATGAAGTACAATGATTAGAAAGTGGTTTTACCCAAAATATTGGAAGTCAGTACTTTTGAATTGGATCTACTTTTATCTAGATTCCAACTTATTCGGAGGACATCACTTCTGTTTTAGTTTCCTAGGTAGCTGAGAAATACAAATCCGACAAAGAAAATGCCACAATTACATGCTGTGGTCTTCACTGGATCAGGGTAGCATTGTTTAAGCCCAAGAATAATTAGATGCGAATATGCTCAGTGGCAATTCTGACACTTGGGATGACATGGTTTACCATTGACACGGCATCGACATCCTCCAGTGGTGTCGCCACTACCCTGAAATGAAAAATTGGAAAGTCAGTGAAACGTACACATTGACAAAACAAAATGATCCTTCGTACATTTTCTAATTTTGTCACTAATGTATTCCTTTCATGGGTTCTTTGCTTAAGCATTCATAGCCACACATTGCTATTAAGAACTAGTTGGTTTATTAACAAAAGTTTAACAATCACACTACACATTACAGGCTCACAACCACCTGCCTCATCGTAGACACCCTGAACCCAACTGGCTGGGGTTTTATTGAGACTTGTGAACATCACGTGACTGGCTAAGTCACGCCCAACTCAACAGCGCTACCAGCCTATTAGCATGCTCACAGGTGCATACATTCCAGGGGCAGCACGGGCCAGCCCACACTGCGATATGTGTGTGCACTGGGCCGTGCAACAGAGCAGGTCTCCAGTTGTCTTGGGTAATCCTTGCAACTGGACCAAGACCTAGCTCTGTCGAGCCCGTGTGGTGGCTGGTGTGCAACTGCCACATGTTAAAAAAATCCACGCACAGGCATCTTCCAGCCTTGAGGATGTAGTTCGGGTTCTTCTTTCGAGGGACTGCCTATGATGATGATGACATTACAGTCCCCATGTAAATATTTTTTGTGCCTATTTTTCTAAGTGGTTCCTTTATTTTCAACCTCCAGTAGAATTCATTTTACTGAGCAGGATTGGATGAAGTTAGGGCAGGATGAGGCTCAAGATACAGCTTAATCGTAGTAAAACCTAACCAGTCGGGTCAAATAGCCTGTTTGTGTGCTGTAATTCGATGCAAAAACTTAGACATCATACCCTAGGCCCCCAGCGAGCTCCCTTTGTCACCCAGCAAATTTCAGTTCGACACATAGTGCAACACATCCAATCGCAGCCATCCTTTTTCTGCACCACAATCTTGCATTTAGGACAATGCATGGCATCTCCCCTATCCAGCAGTGCCTGTAAGGATAATAATCACAGAATTAGAACACAAGCTCAAATGACCAGCGTTCAATTGATGCAATCCCAGTATTGTGGGATTTTGACAAGAGGGATGCTTTTGGTCAAAGGGGAACTGGATCATGCTGAGCTTAAAAACTAAAATTTGAAAAAAAAAACCCACAGTGGATTCAAGAGAGTATCTGAATCACAACTGAGCTTTCTCCGCACACAGTAGTTTTTTGTTTTTAGGTCAATTTTTAATTTGACTCGAGGAAATGGAACCCCTTCCCATTTTGGTCACCCAGCAGTATCAAGCACTCCCAATGCAACAACAACAACCTGAGGTTATATAGCGCTTTAACACAATAAAACCTCCCACGGTGCTTCACGAGCACTATCAAAGAAAATTTGACACCAAGCCACACAAGGAGATATTAAGATGGCTGTCCAAAAGCTTGGTCAAAGTAGAGTCCTAAAGGAGGAAAGAGGCGCTTACGGAGGGAATTTCAGAGGCTAGGGTCCAGGCAGCTGAAGACACAGCTGCCAATAGCGGTGCAATTAAAATCAGGGGTGCGCAAGAGGACAGAATTGGAGGAGCGCAGAGATCTCAGATGTTTCACTCGGTTCCTGAATTCCAGAAGAGCATCTCCGTGAACCTCCATAGTATGAGCCAGATTCACACACAGGCACCACAGATTGTCACTGCCTTTTGCTGTAAGTCCTTGGATATTTTGAGGTGAACATTTCTAGGATGCCAGAATTGGCAACAAGTAAAGAAACAAAATGTGATACGTCAGTGGGTAAATTACCAAATGGTGTCCTCAGCAATGTTCCCTCTAATTTATTTTTCATGTGCAGTTCTTTTAACTGGCTGCGCAGCCCATTAAAGTTTTCGCCCAGCGCGGTTTCTTCCATTGGAAAGCCGATGAGCGGCCTGCGCAGGACCTCCAGAACGGGAACATTGGTCGTCAGTCATACAAGACTGGAAATTTCTAGGCTTAATCTTGGTTAAGCTCTTTGGGACATTTTACTATGTTAAAGGTTCTATATAAATGCAAGTAATTGTCTCTGTTGAGTTAGGAACATAGAAACAGGAGTAGGCCATTTAGCCCCTCGAGCCTATTCCACTATTCATTGAGATCATGGATGATCTGTGACCTAACAGCGAGCCGCCTTTGTTCCATAACCCATAATACCTTTGGTTGACAAAAATCTATCAATCACGGATTTAAAATTAACAGTTGACCCAGCATCAATTGTCGTTTGCGGAAGAGAGTTCCAAACTTCTACCACCCTTTGTGTGTAGAAGTGTTTCCGAAATTCATTCCTGAAAGGTCTGGCTCTTAATTTAAAGCCTATGCCCCCTAGTCCCAGACTCCCCAACCAGCAGAAATAGTTCCTCTCTATCTTACCCTATCTGTTCCCCTTAATATCCTGAAAACTTCGATCAAATCACTCCTTATTGCTGATGTTATTCCTCTTGAGTCTCCTCTCCACCCCCGCCCCCCCCCCATGAACCTGGGGGCCCAGAACCCCATTATTTTAATACAATCAAAAAAATACAAATAAGTCCTTCACCGTGAGCAACTCAGCAGTCTGTTTTGCAGCTTTGTCATTTTCAGCTCGAATTTTGAGATCGTCCTGATACTGCTGACAGTTCATTCCTTCATGTATAGCCTGTGTTGGGAAGCAGAAAAGATTATTTATTTTTTTAACTGATGCAGATTTTGATCCCATTTTTCATATGGCTTTTTGCTGTACAGTAATGAATTCTACATTATAGTTCCAAAAGAAAATGAATCGTTCACACCCTATCTTTTACTATAAAATAAAGTACTGAATTCTAATTTCTCCCCTTTATCCAAGGCTTTTTGTTTTTACTACGGTGTCTGCTGTGACTCAGTGGGTAGCGCTCTCTTGACTCTGAGTCAGATGGATGTAGGTTCAAGTCCCACTCCAAAGACTTGAGCACAAAATCTAAGCTGGCACTCCAGCACTAAGGGAATGCTGCACTGTTGGAGGTGCCGTCCTTCAGCTGGGACATTAAACTTGGCTCCCGTCTGCCCTTTCAGGTGGACGTAAAAGATCCCACGGCGCTATTTTCAAAAAGAGTAGGGGAGTTCTCCCCGGTGTCCTGGCTAATATTTATTCCTCAACGAAACATAACTAAAACAGATTGTCTAGTCTTTATTCATTGCTGTTCGTGGGACATTTCTGTGTGCAAATTAGCTGCCGAATTTCCTACAATACAACAGTTCAAGGACAGCACTTAATCGGTTGTAAAGTGCTTTTGGACATCTTCAGGTCATGAAAGGTGCTATAGAAATGCAAGTCTTCCATGATCATACTAGTGGAATAATTTGAGAGATGGAGCAGATAAAAATAATCCAGCAATAGAAATAAGTTTCACTAATAAAAAGTTAGTCCTCATTTGCAACTCACTGCTCTGTGTCGCTTTGTGCAGTATTTTGTTTTGTGGCCGCGAGACTGATTAGATGATTTTGCAAATAGTGTCCATGAGCAGCCCAGCTCAGTATGTCCTACCGGCATCACAGACCATTTCCTGCCCCCATCCCCTAATGAGAAAGAGCTGTTTCAGAGACTCTATAGATATCATTTTGTAACCAGTCTGCAAGAAGTGTGCATAAGCAACCTGGAGTGGCTCTTTATTCCCATTCTCCCCAGGAAAAGACTCACCCTGCTGTGCCCGTTACCTCTTGTTATCTCGTAATCTATGAATTGACTTAAATGCTTTTTATTGGCTAGAATTGTCTAGTGTCGATGAAAACTGTTCTAAGGAAGCAAAGAAAGAACGTCACACCCTATCTTGACTAATGTTTTTCTAACTCCTGGCATTGCCATTTAAATTTGGGCCATCTTCCTTTTGTCTCTCTAATCTCTCCTGTCTTCCACCCTATCACAGACCATCCCTTTTGTTCTTTCTTCCCCTCCCCCTTTCAGTGCTTGTTAAGAATCTGTTCTTTCTGAACACTCTCCAGTTCTGACGAAGGATCATCGACCCGAAACGATAACTCTGCTTCCTCACCTGCCTGACCCGCTGAGATTTCCAGCATTTTTTGTTTTTATTCCAGATTCCAACATCCGCTGTGTTTTGCTTTTGTGTTTGAAAGCAGGAACTCTCATGTATATATAGTGCCTTGAACGACCTCCGGACATCTCAAAGTGCGTTGCAGCCAATGAAGAATTTTTAAAGTGTACTCAAAGAATGGTCATGGGTGTGAAAAGTAGCATGTATGAGGAAGCCAAGCTTTGTCAGTGTTGAGTTGAGTTAAGAGTTGGACCTTGATGAAGGCTGAAGCAGAAGCTGTGGATGCATTGGAACATGCTGTTAAAGGTGGATAATCTGAGGAAGGACATTCTTGCTATTGAGGGAGTGCAGCGAAGGTTCATCAGACTGATTCCCGGGATGGCAGGACTGACATGAGGAGAGACTGGATCGACTGGGCCTGTATTCACTGGAGTTTAGAAGGATGAGAGGGGATCTCATAAAAACATATAAAATTCTGACGGGATTGGACAGGTTAGATGCAGGAAGAATGTCCCGATGTTGGGGAAGTCCAGAACCAGGGGTCACAGGTCTAAGGATAAGTCTAAGCTATTTAGGACCGAGATGAAGAGAAACTTCTTCTCTGAGAGTTGTGAACCTGTGGAATTCTCTACCACAGAAAGTTGTTGAGGCCAGTTCGTTAGGTATATTCAAAAGGGAGTTAGATGTGGCCCTTACGGCTAAAGTGATCAAGGGGTATGGAGAGAAAGCAGGAATGGGGTACTGAAGTTGCATGATCAGCCATGATCATATTGAATAGTGGTGCAGGCTCGAAGGGCCGAATGGCTTACTCCTGCACCTATTTTCTATATTACAATGTTTAATACAGTAATGAGGATGAATGGCTGCCTTGGAGTAACACAGCATTTGCTGTGAAATTGGAATAGACAGGAAATGTATAACATACAGCTCAAACATCTTTGGCAAATGATGGAATAGGCACAAAGTGGGAAAAGACCACGTGGCCGAGGGGTGTGTGCAGCATTCGGGTCTTGTGTCATCTGTGGCCATCGGTTTAGGACTACAGTTGGAGTGAAATAATTTCTCTAAATAGGCTTTGAATCTCAAGATTAAAAAGAAAACAGGTGGCTAAATGTTGTGGTACTGTCTCTGACAAGCATGTGCACGTCACAGTGCCACATTGCAAACAACAGATCTCATGGTATCTTGCAAGATCTGCTCACAAGTTCGTTCCCTGTGGACGGGGCACTGTGCAGGGAGAGTAGTTGCCCAGGACTGAGTCAGCAAGCACAGAGGCAAATTTAAAGGCCTTTTGCTGTGCCATAAAAGGAAACGGACCAATGTACAGCGGGCAGAACAATTGAGCTGCCAACCTTGGACGTGGCTGAAGGAATTGCGAGCAGCCAATGCAAACAGAGAGCTACTTCCTTTACAGATGGGTTGATGCAGGAGGTTCAGCAAAGTCGCATCGCCACATTTGGATCTGACAGGCACCCTCCTTAAAAGGTGGCAGTAAGGTGCGCACTTGTGACACCTTCACTGGGCTGGTGTCCCTGGCTCCCGACACCTTCACTGGGCTGGTGACCCTGGTTTTCGACACCTTCACTCGGCAAGTGTTCCTGGCTCACGACATAGAAACATAGAAAATAGGTGCAGGAGTAGGCCATTCGGCCCTTCGAGCCTGCACCACCATTCAATAAGATCATGGCTGATCATTCCCTCAGTACCCCTTTCCTGCTTTCTCTCCATACCCCTTGATCCCCTTAGCGGTAAGGGCCATATCTAACTCCCTCTTGAATATATCCAATAAACTGGCATCAACAACTCTCTGCGGCAGGGAATTCCACAGGTTAACAACTCTCTGAATGAAGAAGTTTCTCTTCATCTCAGTCCTAAATGGCCTACCCCTTATCCTAAAATTGTGTCCCCTGGTTCTGGACTTCCCCAACATTGGGAACATTCTACCTGCATCTAACCTGTCCCGTCCCGTCAGAATTTTATATGTTTCTATGAGATCCCCTCTCATCCTTCTAAACTCCAATGCATAAAGACCCAGTTGATCCAGTCTCTCCTCATATGTCAGTCCTGCCATCCCGGGAATCAGTCTGGTGAACCTTTGCTGCACTCCCTCAATAGCAAGAACATCCTTCCTCAGATTAGGAGACCAAAACTGAACACAATATTCCAGATGAGGCCTCACCAAGGCCCTGTACAACTGCAGTAAGACCTCCCTGCTCCTATACTCAAATCCCCTAGCTATGAAGGCCAACATACCATTTGCCTTCTTCACTGCCTGCTGTACCTGTATGACAACCTTCAATGACTGATGAACCATGACACACAGGTCTCGTTGCACCTCCCCTTTTCCTAATCTGCCGCCATTCAGATAATATTCTGTTTTCGTGTTTTTGCCCCCAAAGTGGATAACCTCACATTTATCCACATTATACTGCATCTGCCATGCATTTTCCCACTCACCTAACCTGTCCAAGTCACCCTGCAGCCTCTTAGCATCCCCCTCACAGCTCACACTGCCACCCAGTTTAGTGTCATCTGCAAACTTGGAGATATTACACTCAATTCCTTCATCCAAATCATTAATGTATATTGTAAAGAGCTGGGGTCCCAGCACTGAGCCCTGCGGCACTCCACTAGGCGCTGCTGCCATTCTGAAAAGGACCCGTTTATCCCGACTCTCTGCTTCCTGTCTGCCAACCAGTTCTCTATCCACGTCAGTATATTACCCCCAATACCATGTGCTTTGATTTTGCACACCAATCTCTTGTGTGGGACCTTGTCAAAAGCCTTTTGAAAGTCCAAATACACCACATCCACTGGTTCTCCCTTGTCCACTCTACTAGTTACATCCTCAAAAAATTCCAGAAGATTTGTCAAGCATGATTTCCCCTTCATAAATCCATGCTGACTTGGACCGATCCTGTCACTGCTTTCCAAATGCGTTGCTATTTCATCGTTGATAATTAATTCCAACATTTTCCCCACTACTGATGTCAGGCTAACCGGTCTATAATTACCCGCTTTCTCTCTCCCTCCCTTTTTAAAAAGTGGTGTTACATTAGCTACCCTCCAGTCCAAAGGAACTGATCCAGAGTCGATAGACTGTTGGAAAATGATCACCAATGCATTCAATATTTCTAGGGCCATTTCCTTAAGTACTCTGGGATGCAGACTATCAGGCCCCGGGGATTTATTGGCCTTCAATCCCATCAATTTCCCTAACACAATTTCCCACCTAATAAGGATATCCTTCAGTTCCTCCTTCTCACTAGACACTCGGTCTTCTAGTACTTCCAGAAGGTTATTTGTGTCTTCCTTCGTGAAGACAGAAGCAAAGTATTTGTTCAACTGGTCTGCCATTTCTTTGTTCCCCATTATAAATTCACTTGAATCCGACTGCAAGGGACCTACGTTTGTCTTCACTAATCTTTTTCTCTTCACATATCTATAGAAGCCTTTGCACAGTTTTTATGTTCCCGGCAAGCTTCTTCTCATACTCTATTTTCCCCCTCTTAATTAAACTCTTTGTCCTCCTCTGCTGAATTCTAAATTTCTCCCAGTCCTCAAGTTTTTGCTTTTTCTGGCCAATTTAAATGCCTCTTCCTTGGATTTAACACTATCCTTAATTTCCCTTGTTAGCCATGGTTGAGCCACCTTCTCCGTTTTATTTTTACTCCAGAAGGGATGTACAATTTCTGAAGTTCATCCATGTGATCTTTAAATGTTTGCCATTGCCTATCCACCATCAACCCTTTAAGTATCATTTGCCAATCTAATCTAGCCAATTCACACCTCAAACCATCGAAGTTACCTTTCCTTAAGTTCAGGACCCTAGTTTCTGAATTAACTGTGTCACTCTCCATCTTAATATGGTCACATGTTATGTTATGGTCACAACAAGATTGCTAATTAGTCCTTTCTCATTACACATCACCCAGTCTAGGATGGCCAGCTCCCTAGTTGGTTCCTCGACATATTGGTCTAGAAAACCATCCCTAATACACTCCAGGAAATCCTCCTCCACCGCATTGCTACCAGTTTGGCTAGCCCAATCAATATGTAGATTAAAGCCACCCATGATAACTGCTGTACCTTTATTGCACACATCCCTTATTTCTTGTTTGATGCTGTCCCCAACCTCACTACTACTGTTTGGTGGTCTGTACACAACTCCCACTAGCGTTTTCTGCCCCTTGGTATTCCGTAGCTCCACCCATACCGATTCCACATCATCCAAGCTAATGTCCTTTCTTATTATTGCATTAATTTCCCCTTTAACCAGCAATGCCACCCCGCCTCCTTTTCCTTTCTGTCTATCCGAAATGTTGAATACCCCTGGATGTTGAGTTCCCAGCCTTGGTCACCCTGGAGCCATGTCTCCGTGATGCCAATTACATCATACCCGTTAACTGCTATCTGCGCAGTTAATTCGTCCACCTTATTCCGAATACTCCTCGCATTGAGGCACAGAGCCTTCAGGCTTGTCTTTCTAACACACTTTGCCCCTTCACTTGGCAAGTGTCCCTGGCTCATGACATCTTCACTCGGCAGGTCTCCCTGGCAAGAAAGACGGCCACTAAAGACGCACAAAAATGTTTCCGCCTTCAAGAAGTTTACCAAAGCAAGTATATCTAGCGTTTAGTTGTGTCACGTGTGGTGTACTACAACAAGCACCGTCATCACAAACAGCTGAACTTTGCCTTCGCACGCGTAGGTTTCTCATTTGGAAAACTCAGCCTTGCACTATCACATCATCATCATCGGCAGCATCATAGGCAGTCCCCCGGAATCGAGGAAGACTTGCTTGCACTCCTGAAGTGAGTTCTTTGGTGGCTGAACAGTCTAATACAAGAGCCACAGACTCTGTCACAGGTAGGACAGATAGTCGTTGAGGGAAGGGGTGAGTGGGACTGGTTTGCCGCACGCTCTTTCCGCTGTCTGCGCTTGATTTCTGCACGCTCTCAGTGTTGAGACTCGAGGTGCTCAGCGCCCTCCCCGATGCACTTCCTCCACTTAGGGTGGTCTTTGGCCAGGGACTCCCAGGTGTCAGTGGGGATGTCGCACTTTATCAGGGAGGCTTTGAGGGTGTCCTTGTAACGTTTCCGCTGCCCACCTTTGGCTCGTTTGCCGTGAAGGAGCTCCGTGTAGAGCATTTGCTTTGGGAGTCTCATGTCTGGCATGCAAACTATGTGGCCTGCCCAGCGGAGCTGATCATACAGTAGTGATGTCTGACACACCTTGCACCTTTCAATGAAATCGCCTAATGTTATAGCTCACTTAAGAGAACACCTAAGCCTGTTACTATATCTGCCAAATGGTTCTTATGGTTGGGAATCAGAGTGGCCCACATTGTTATGTTAAGAATTTTCAACCAGACTTGAAGAAATAACCCTCAAAATAATGGCGGCAATTGGAGGGTCACGCAGGAGGGTATCATGCAGCTGCCGTGTAGTACCCAACATTCTATCTATCCATAATCATTCAGGCACTCTGCCATTCGCTAACCATGGACCCCAGCATCACACCACATCCTTTGTGTGAACCTAATCTGTCCCCCATCCAGATATTTATCCAGCTCCTTTTTGAAGGTCCATCTGTCCACATCTTTACTTACCTTGCACAACAAGCAGTTCTTCTTATCACAGAGGGGACAGTGAAACTCATTGACTTCATCTTCGTAGATGCACCAGCCCTTGCAGTCAGGGGTCTTGCAGTGATAGCTGTTATCGCTGCGATTCTCGGCAATCGCCAGACTTTTGTCCAAGTAGCCATGATAATCTTTGTCTGTCAGGAGCTTTGAGGCAACACAAGAAAGGCAGAGTAATAATTAGCTGGTCAAACAATATGTGGAGAAATTGAGACTTTAAAAAAATAAAGTTACGTAGAATTTACAGCATAGAAACAGGCCATTCGGCCCAACTGGTCTGTGCCGGTGTTTATGCTCCACACAGTCCTCCTCCCACCCACTCTCAGCCTATCAGCACATCCTTCTACTCCTTTGTCCCTCATGTACTTATCTAGCTTTCCCTTAAATGCATCGATATTATTCTCCTCAACCACTCCCTTGGTAGCGAGTTCCACATTCTCACCACTCTCTGGGTACAGTTTTGGTCTCCGTATTTAAGGAAGGATATACTTGCATTGGAGGCTGTTGAGAGAAGGTTCACTAGGTTGATTCCAGAGATGAGGGGGTTGACTTATGAAGAAAGGTTGAGTAGGTTGGGCCAATACTCATTGGAGTTCCGAAGAATGAGAGATGATCTTATTGAAACATATAAGACAATGAGGGGGCTCGACAAGGTGGATGCAGAGAGGATATTTCCACTCATTGGGAAAACTAAAACGAGGGGACATGGTTTCAGAATAAGGGACCGCCCATTTAAAACTGAGATGAGGAATTTCTTCTCTCAGAGGGTTGTAAAGCTGTGGAATTCTCTGCCCCAGGGAGCTGTGGAGGCTGGGTCATTGAATATATTTAAGGTGGAGATAGACAGATTTTTGAGGGATAAGGGAGTAAAAGGTTATGGGGAGCAGGCAGGGAAGTGGAGTTGAGTCCATGATCAGATCAGCCATGATCTTATTGAATGGCGGAGCAGGCTCGAGGGGCCGGGTGGCCTACTCCTGTTCCTATTTCTTATGTTCTTATGAATTCCCTATTGGAGTTTATATTTATGGCTCTTAATTTTGGACTCGCTCACAAGTATCCTATACACAACTGCTCACAAACCAACTGTGGAAATAAATATTCCCAACGACTGAGCACAATGGAAAGCATTTCAAACCTATCAAACACCTTTGAAGAGTATGAGTATATGAATGCTCCTGTGAGGTTTTGGTCACCTTTCTTAAGGAAGGATATACTAGCTTTGGAGGGGGTACAGAGACGATTCACTAGGCTGATTCCAGAGATGAGGGGGTTACCTTATGATGATAGATTGAGTAGACTGGGTCTTTACTCGTTGGAGTTCAGAAGGATGAGGGGTGATTTTATAGAAACATTTAAAATAATGAAAGGGATAGACAAGATAGAGGCAGAGAGGTTGTTTCCACTGGTCGGGGAGACTAGAACTAGGGGGCACAGCCTCAAAATACAGGGGAGCCAATTTAAAACCTAGTTGAGAAGGAATTTCTTCTCCCAGAGGGTTGTGAATCTGTGGAATTCTCTGCCCAAGGAAGCAGTTGAGGCTGGCTCATTGAATGTATTCAAATCACAGATAGATAGATTTTTAACCAATAAGGGAATTAAGGGTTACAGGGAGCGGGCGGGTAAGTGGAGCTGAGTCCACAGCCAGATCAGCCATGATCTTGTTGAATGGCGGAGCAGGCTCGAGGGGCTAGATGGCCTACTCCTGTTCCTAATTCTTATGTTCTTATGTGAAGCGCCTTGGGACGTTTTGCTACGTTAAAGGAGTTATATAAATGTAAGTTGTTGTTGTTGTTGAACATAAATAAAAGTGTATAAAATCTCAATTAAAATGAGAAAAACAGAAACTTTGGCTCAGCTTGGAATAGCACAACGTCAGCCTGCTTTGGGTTGTGAGTGAAGAGAGGAAATAAATGAATGTTAAAAAGAATGGACGCAACTGCTGCCAACGACATAAAACCATGCGTGTAAAATGCTAACGACCACGATTGAATGTAAATATTTGGACGGGAAGAATTCGCAGGTTTAGCGGCGAGATTGAGCGTGCACCCTGCTTCGGCGATAGGAAAGATCTTTTTTTTAAAAAGAGAAACATATAAAACGTGAGATAAAGCTGAGCCCGGAGCTTCGGGCTGAGGAATCTCGGCTATTTTCAATGTGGAACCGTCTAATTCAAAACGGCAGTGGGGCAGAAAAGGCTGTGAACATTAACCTGCTCGTTGTGTATTTATAAATCAGTTGCTAATGAGGAAATGATGCGCGTTTTTAATTTTATTTGCATTTCTATATAATAAAATTATTTCCAACAAGGGGGAAAAAACGCTAGAGTTGGCGTGTACGCCGACCTTCGTCTGCTGTGAACGTTCATTTGGAACCTGACAGTTCTGCGCAGAATGCTTCCGGTTCGTTGGTAGGAGTCACTCCGTAAAAAAACATATACCGGGTGGATCTATTTCTAGCCGTTTTCAAACATCTCGCAGCAAAGGATTACAAAGCAGGGTTGGCAGCAGCCTGGGTGTAGGTAGTCCGCCTGACTATCTCAACACAGAGCTAAGAAGGAAATAAAGCGGCCGATCTCATAGTAACTCGTTCCCCATCAGGAGCCATCGGAAAACTTAACTCTTGTTCGGGTCTGACAAGTGGCGATTCTCCCTTTGACTCTTCGCTCCCTGTGAGAGGTGCCTGGCACTTCAACATTCTTGGGACCGGGAACATTCATAGTGAAGCACTGATCCCAAGTTCATTGCTGTGCCCCACTGGGTATTGAAGTTACACGACACTGTTCCATCATACCAAGTCATACAACCCAGAAAACGTCCAGGGTTCAATCCCAAAGGCTGTGCTGATCTGGCTGATCTCAGGGTTGGAAGTACTGGCTTGATGATTGGCTACCCTTGAGTTAGGGAGGGGAAAAAGCAGCCAGGGTTCCTGCTCCAGATTACATAGAAACATAGAAACATAGAAAATAGGTGCAGGAGTAGGCCATTCGGCCCTTCTAGCCTGCACCACCATTCAATGAGTTCATGGCTGAACATTCAACTTCAGTACCCCATTCCTGCTTTCTCACCATACCCCTTGATCCCCCTAGCAGTAAGGACTTCATCTAACTCCTTTTTGAATATATTTAGTGAATTGGCCTCAACAACTTTCTGTGGTAGAGAATTCCACAGGTTCACCACTCTCTGGGTGAAGAAGTTCCTCCGCATCTCGGTCCTAAATGGCTTACCCCTTATCCTTAGACTGTGACCCCTGGTTCTGGACTTCCCCAACATTGGGAACATTCTTCCTGCATCTAACCTGTCTAACCCCGTCAGAATTTTATATGTTTCTATGAGGTCCCCTCTCATTCTTCTGAACTCCAGTGAATACAAGCCCAGTTGATCCAGTCTTTCTTGATAGGTCAGTCCCGCCATCCCGGGAATCAGTCTGGTGAACCTTCGCTGCACTCCCTCAATAGCAAGAATGTCCTTCCTCAGGTTAGAAGACCAAAACTGTACACAATACTCCAGGTGTGGCCTCACCAATGCCCTGTACAACTGTAGCAACACCTCCCTGCCCCTGTACTCAAATCCCCTTGCTATGAAGGCCAACATGCCATTTGCTTTCTTAACCGCCTGCTGCACCTGCATGCCAACCTTCAATGACTGATGTACCATAACACCCAGGTCTCTTTGCACCTCCCCTTTTCCTAATCTGTCACCATTCAGATAATAGTCTGTCTCTCTGTTTTTACCACCAAAGTGGATAACCTCACATTTATCCACATTATACTTCATCTGCCATGCATTTGCCCACTCACCTAACCTATCCAAGTCGCTCTGCAGCCTCACAGCATCCTCCTCGCAGCTCACACTGCCACCCAACTTAGTGTCATCCGCAAATTTGGAGATACTACATTTAATCCCCTCATCTAAATCATTAATGTACAGTGTAAACAGCTGGGGCCCCAGCACAGAACCTTGCGGTACCCCACTAGTCACTGCCTGCCATTCTGAAAAGTACCCATTTACTCCTACTCTTTGCTTCCTGTCTGACAACCAGTTCTCAATCCATGTCAGTACACTACCCCCAATCCCATGTGCTCTAACTTTGCACATCAATCTCTTGTGTGGGACCTTGTCGAACGCCTTCTGAAAGTCCAAATATACCACATCAACTGGTTCTCCCTTATCCACTCTACTGGAAACATCCTCAAAAAATTCCAGAAGATTTGTCAAGCATGATTTCCCTTTCACAAATCCATGCTGACTTGGACCTATCATATCACCTCTTTCCAAATGCACTGCTATGACATCCTTAATAATTGATTCCATCATTTTACCCACTACCGATGTCAGGCTGACCGGTCTATAATTCCCTGTTTTCTCTCTCCCTCCTTTTTTAAAAAGTGGGGTTACATTGGCTACCCTCCACTCCATAGGAACTGATCCAGAGTCAATGGAATGCTGGAAAATGACTGTCAACGCATCCACTATTTCCAAGGCCACCTCCTTAAGTACTCTGGGATGCAGTCCATCAGGCCCTGGGGATTTATCGGCCTTCAATCCCATCAATTTCCCCAACACAATTTCCCGGCTAATAAGGATTTCCCTCAGTTCCTCCTCCTTACTAGACCCCCCGACCCCTTTTATAACCGGAAGGTTGTTTGTGTCCTCCTTCGTGAATACCGAACCAAAGTACTTGTTCAATTGGTCCGCCATTTCTTTGTTCCCCGTTATGACTTCCCCTGATTCTGACTGCAGGGGACCTACGTTTGTCTTTACTAACCTTTTTCTCTTTACATATCTATAGAAACTTTTGCAATCCATCTTAATGTTCCCTGCAAGCTTCTTCTCATACTCCATTTTCCCTGCCCTAATCAAACCCTTTGTCCTCCTCTGCTGAGTTCTAAATTTCTCCCAATCCCCAGGTTCGCTGCTATTTCTGGCCAATTTGTATGCCACTTCCTTGGCTTTAATACTATCCCTGATTTCCCTTGATAGCCACGGTTGAGCCACCTTCCCTTTTTTATTTCTATGCCAGACAGGAATGTACAATTGTTGTAGTTCATCCATGCGGTCTCTAAATGTCTGCCATTGCCCATCCACAGTCAACCCCTTAAGTATCATTCGCCAATCCATCTCAGCCAATTCACGCCTCATACCTTCAAAGTTAGCCTTCTTTAAGTTCTGGACCATGGTCTCTGAATTAACTGTTTCATTCTCCATCCTAATGCAGAATTCCACCATATTATGGTCACTCTTCCCCAAGGGGCCTCGCACAACGAGATTGCTAATTAATCCTTTCTCATTACATAACACCCAGTCTAAGATGGCCTCCCCCCTAGTTGGTTCCTCGACATATTGGTCTAAAAAACCATCCCTTATGCACTCCAGAAAATCCTCCTCCACCGTATTGCTTCCAGTTTGGTTAGCCCAATCTATGTGCATATTAAAGTCACCCATTATAACTGCTGCACCTTTATTGCACGCACCCCTAATTTCCTGTTTGATGCCCTCCCCAACCTTTATCTAACCTCTGCCATTACCATTTCAATTTGGCCCATCATCCCTTTTGTCTCTCTAATCTCTCCTGTTTTCCACCTTATCAGGCAGTGATTAGTAGGGTACCGCAAGGTTCAGTGCTGGGACCCCAGCTATTTACAATGCACATTAATGATTTAGACGAAGGAATTGAATGTAATATCTCCAAGTTTGCAGATGACACTAAGCTGGGTGGCAGTGTGAGCTGTGAGGAGGATGCTAAGAAGCTGCAGGGTGACTTGGACAGGTTAGGTGAGTGGGCAAATGCATGGCAGATGCAGTATAATGTAGATAAATGTGAGGTTATCCACTTTGGTGGCAAAAACAGGAAGGCAGAATATTATCTGAATGGTGACAGATTAGGAAAAGGGGAGGTGCAACAAGATCTGGGTGTCATGGTACATCAGTCATTGAAAGTTGGCATGCAGCTACAGCAGGCGGTGAAGAAGGCAAATGGCATGTTGGCCTTCATAGTGAGAGGATTTGAGTATAGGAGCAGGGAGATCTTACTGCAGTTGTACAGGGCCTTGGTGAGGCCACACCTTGAATACTGTGTACAGTTTTGGTCTCCTAATCTGAGGAAGGACATTCTTGCTATTGAGGGAGTGCAGCGAAGGTTCACCAGATTGATTCCTGGGATGGCAGGACTGACATGGAGAGACTGGATCGACTGGGCCTGTATTTACTGGAGTTTAGAAGGATGAGAGGGGATCTCATAGAAACATATAAAATTCTGATGGGATTGGACAAGTTAGATGCAGGAAGAATGTTCCCGATGTTGGGGAAGTCCAGAACCAGGGGTCACAGTCTAAGGATAAGGGGTAGGCCATTTAGGATCGAGATGAGGAGAAACTTCTTCACTCAGAGAATTGTGAATCTGTGGAATTCTCTACCGCAGAGAGTTGTTGAGGGCAATTTGTTAGATATATTCAAAAGGGAGTTAGATGTGGCCCTTACGGCTAAAGGGATCAAGGGGTATGGAGTGAAAGCAGGAATGGGGTACTGAGGTTGCATAATCAGCCATGAACTCATTGAATGGCGGTGCAGGCTCGAAGGGCCGAATGGCCTCCTCCTGCACCTATTTTCTATGTTTCTATGATCATATTGAATGATGGTGAGGCTCGAAGGGCCGAATGGCCTCCTCCTGCACCTATTTTCTATGTTTCTATCACAGACCTTCCCTTTCGTTCTTTCTTTCCCTCCCCCTTTCAGTGCTTAAGCATGTGCTCTTTTCGACCCGAAACGTTAACTCTGTTTCTCTCTCCACAGTTGCTGCCTGACCCGCTGAGATTTCCAGCATTCTCTGTTTTTATTTCAGATTCCAGCATCCGCAGTATTTTGCTTTTGTATTCCTGCTCTTGATCTCCGTTCCGCCAACCCTGCTGAAAGTGAAGTTGTGTGGATGTTGGGTGAAGGTAGGATCATGCTCAGCTGTGAGGCTCTCGCTTCACAGCTCAATAGTCTGGCAACCTTGTCCTGGTTCACACGTGAAGGCAGGGCACTTGGACAAGGCACTGGAGGTGGCTGTGTAACCAATCCTAATAAAGAGTCAATGGCTTCAGGAAAGGAGAGGAGATAAAACTGGTGGTAAAGGCTGAAAGTTGGAAAGAATGAGGCTGAATTTGGACTTTATTTGTAAACATAAATGATTAAAAAAAGGCCCTGATTTTAACTCTGGGTGTGTTCAGGGTGGGTGGGGTGTGAATCAGGAATAAGAACATAAGAACATACGAAATAGGAGCAGGAGTAGGCCATTTGGCCCCTCGAGCCTGCTCCACCATTCAATAAGATCATGGCTGATCTGATCATGGACTCAGCTCCACTTCCCTGCCTGCTCCCCATAACCTTTTACTCCCTCATCGCTCAAAAATCTGTCTATCTCAGCCTTAAATATATTCAATGACCCAGCCTCCACAGCTCTCGGAGGCAGAGAATTCCAAAGATATCCAGAGACTACTCACCCCACGGACTATTCAATTTGAGGCTGGAGCCATTTTAAATCCTGCGCCTCAATTAGATTTCTCCTGTGCTGTCTCCCACTCGAAGTTGGCGGGAATGATACAAGGGGAGGCAGGCGGGAATGGAAAACTGACACCGCCGGAGACCCAAAGGTGACAGTCCCCGGCGAGTGGAGGGGCCTGCGCTAATCGCAGCCGATGAAGAGGGAGGGATTGTCCAGGATGAAGGGATGACCCAGGATTTCTTGTTGCTCTAGGAGGACAACTCCTGGATCACAAGGAACCTGAAGGAAATGTATAAAAAAATAACTTACGTGGGCCTCTTCCGACTCAATGCTGATGGCCACCAGCAAAATGCCATGCGCACATGTCTCTAAGATGTCATTGGGATGCTCCTTCGCCATTTTAAATGAAAAGCCCCGTTCCTCTGAGGCGTGCAGCCGTCCTGTGCCTAATTTGTGGTAAATTAAGTTGGTGGATGGTGAGACGCCCCTGGCTAACTTAACCTTCGCCGACACCATTCCGGCCAGGTAGGCAAGGGCTGATTAACATACCCCCCTACCCAAATTTGCAGTGTTTTTATTCGTCGCATTTCTGAAGTAAAGCAAGAAGAATTGGGGATGAAAATAACTCACGTATTTTATCTCACGTTCAAGAATTTTGCTTTTGCAGGAATACTTGTCGTCCATGAACGGACATGTCACATCGGGTTCAGTGCTGTTTAGGATTGTCCCCTTCAGACAGTCTCTGAAAACATACATTTATTAATTTTAAAATATTTCCCTCAGTTTCTCTCCATTTGAAGCTTCATTCCTCATAGGGTGGCACAAGTCAGGAGTGCGATGGAATACTCTCCACAACACTCAAGGAGCTCAACCCATCCAGGACAAAGCAGCCCGCTTGATCAGCACCCCATCCACCACCTTCAACATTCACTCCCTCCACCACCGGCGCACCGTGGCTGCAGTGTGCACCATCTACAAGATGCACTGCAGCAACTCGCCAAGGCTTCTTCAGCAGCACCTCCCAAACCCATGACCCCTCCTAGAAGGACAAGGGCAGCAGGCGCGTGGGAACACCATCACCTCCACGTTCCCCTCCAAGTCACACACCATCCTGACTTGGAAGTATATCGGCCGTTCCTTCACCATCGCTGGGTCAAAATCCTGGAACTCCCTCCCTAACAGCACTGTGGGAGCACCTTTACCACACGGACTGCAGCGGTTCAAGAAGGCGGCTCACCACCACCTTCTCAAGGGGCAATTAGGGATGGGAATAAAATGCCAGCGATGCCCACATCCCGGAACGAAAAAAAAAAAATACTTCGATACTTCCTGGTGTAAGAGTTGACTTTTAGGCCAGACGGGTAACCTCCTCACAAGCCGTTGCCAATTGCTCTCTGTAACTGGCTAATAAGATAGGGAAGAAGTGTTGATGTCAGCCATGGCTCTCAGTTGCAGCCTTTTGAGTCAGAAGGTCATGGGTTCAAGCCTCACTCCAGAGACTTGAGCACATAATCCATACTGACAGTGGATTACAGCACTGTCAGAGGTACAGTTTTTCAGTTGAGATGTCTGGAAACAGAATTTGATAGGTCTGGACTGATTGAGGGGACAGACTTCAGTACAACTTCTCCTCCACCTCTGAGGTTTCCAGACTAATCCCCATCTCCTGCATGTTTCTTAACTTTACCCGAACAAGATGCCTCAGCATGCAACTTGATGACCAGACTGACCACGCCGTGGCAAGGTCAGAGGGCGGAAATGCCAATGAGGAGTAACGCTGGTACCAGCAAGGCAGATTGGTGAACAGGGTACTATTTACAGATTGCTTCCATAGAATGCCAAAGCTACACCATTTCTCAATTGGCAACCCACATCCGCCCATACCACCTTGTCCTACACTAAACTGCACAGCTCTTTCACAGTGCCAGCACATGCACAACGGGACAAGTGGTCTTCCGCGCTGCAAGATTTTAGGATTCTACACTTGGATACCATTTACTGCCATCTTATGATAGGAACGTCAAACTGATTTTACTCACTCACAGCAGCCAAGCTACAGCACTGTGGTGAATAATCAGCTAGCTTTATCTTCCATCTATATTTCAGGTGCTTAATTGGCTCTTCAATTGCAGTCGACAGTTGATTTACAGGCCATAGCAATGTTGCTTCCTACTCCTGGGGTTGGCCCATAGAGAACTTCTATATTTTAGCCCAAATGACAAAGACAGCTGGCTCAAAATCTACCAAAAGCTTTTGGTAAGAACATAAGAACATAAGAAATAGGAGCAGGAGTAGGCCATTTGGCCCCTCGAGCCTGCTCCGCCATTCAATATGATCATAGCTGATCTGATCTTGGTCTCAACTCCTCTTCCTCGCCCGATCCCCATAACCCGTGACTCCCTTATCGTTCAAAAATCTGTCTAGCTCCAACTTAAATATATTCAATGACCCAGCATCCACAGCTCTCTGGGGCAGAGAATGCCAAAGATTCACACCCCTCGGAGAGAAGAAATTCCACCTAATTTCCGTTATAAATGCGTGACCTCTTATTCTGAAACTATGTCGCCTAGTTCTAGATTCCTCCACGAGGGGAAACACCCTCTCTGCATCTACCCTGTCAAGCCTTCCCTGCATCTACCTGTCATCATAGGCAGTCCCTCATATCGAGGATGACTTGCTTCCAAGCCAAAAAGGGATGAGTTCACAGGTGTTTCAATGAAGGACCTAATATTCCAGATCCTGAACTACATCCTGAAGGGTGGAAGATGCCCGTGCGTGGATTTTTTTTAACGTGGGGTGGCCGTTGCACACCAGCCACCACACGGGCTCGACAGAGCTCGGTCTTGGTCCAGTGGCGAGGGTTAACCAAGATGACTGGAGGCCTGCTCTGCTGCACGGACCTAGTGCGCGCACATGTCGCAGTGTGGGCTGGCCCCGTGCTGCTCCTGGGCCCTCGCCTCTTCTGGGTCTCGAACTCTCGCCTCTCCTGGGCCCCGCTCACAGCGCTCCACGATCACTTGCCGTTCCTGCGCCCCCCCAACCCTGCCGCTCCTGCTGTACCTGCCCGCGCTCCAATCAGTGACCTGGACCTTGATGACGTCCAATCCAGTCGCCCTCTTCGCTGCCGTCGCCCTCCTGCACCAGCTTGCGCTGTATCTTGCCGTGGTATGCTGCCACGCCGCTCCAGGCTCGCCGCTCCTTTTATGGCCCCGACCTGCGAGAGACCATCAGCGGCAGGTCGGGGTCATAAACGGAGCGCGAGCGGCAAGCCTGAAGCAGCATGGCAGCCCCGACCTGCGAGAGACCATCTACCTGTAACTCACAGTCAACCCCTTATTAGCAAATTCTGCAGAATTTCTCCCTGTCCTCGAAGTAAATCGAGCAAAACTCCAGAATAGCGAGCGAACCTTGCACCGTGCATACTTGATGCTTCCCTCCTTTGGCATGACATTGCCACGGTCCCAGGCACAGCATTTGCACCTCACTTGTTTCTATTTTAGAGGGACCATATATCGGCAGCATAACTCAAGACCACCTATTTCCACCTCCATAACATCGGCCATCTCTGCCCCTGCCTCAGCTCATCCGCTGCTGAAGCCCTCATCCATACCTTTGTTACTATTCCAATGTACACCTGGCCAGCCTCCCACATTCTACCTTACATAAATTTTGAGGTCACCCAAAACTTGACTGCCCATGTCCTAACTCCCATTCACCCATCACCTCTGTGCTCGCTGACCTACAATGGCTCCCGGTTGAGCAATGCCTTGATTTCAAAATTCTCATCCTAGTTTTCAAATCCCTCCATGGTCTCGCCTCTTCCTATCTCTGTAATCTCCTCCAGCCCCACAACCCCCCCCCCCCCCCCCCCCCCCCGAGATATTTGTGCTCCTCTAACTCTGCCCTCTTGAGTGTCTCTGATTATAATCGGTCCACCATTGGTGGCCGTGCCTTCTGTTGCCTGGGCCCCAAGCTCTGGAATTCTCTCCCTAAACCTTTTGGCCATCTGCCCTAATTTCCCCTTATGTGGCTCAGTGCTAATTTTTTTGTCTTATAATACTCCTGTGAAGCGGCTTGGAACGTTTTACTATGTTAAAGGCGCTATATAAATACAATTTGTTGTTGTTGAGTGAAAGATTGAGGAAGATCGCCACTGTTCCGCATTGAAGTACTGGGTCATACTGTCCAATTATATGTTGTAGCTACTGCCCACAAGTTGCCTCTTCTACTACGTCACGGAAACATTTTTCTTACCTGCAGAAGGAATGTAAGCACTCTCGAAGAGTAACGCCTTTACCATGCTCCAAGGTGATAAAACAGATCGGGCATTCAAAGTCTTCCCCAGTTGATACCAAGTTCTGGTCATCCGTTTCCAACAGGAGCTGGTAGTTCTGTTGCCGCTGTAGTAGCACGGACTGATTGTAAAACAGAAACAATTTGGTTTCAGATCCAAACACAAAGCGCAGTCGATGAGTTACCAATGGGTGTGTAACGTGGTGCGGGTAATACTTGAGTGGCAGCAGCAGTGGGGAGGGAGAACAGAAATGTTGGGTCCCTAACTTCTGTTAATGGCAGGATGTCAGTGATGGCAGCAGCAGAAGGCACAGTGTCTGTTCCAGACCATGAACCAAGTCCTCAAGGAACAATGGAACGTGTACTCCAAATCTGAGACTCGTCATTATCAGTGCCAGGGTAATATAGTAGTTTTCACTAATTAATGTTTACAGAATAAAGCATCATCTCCAAAGGTTACTCCTTGTATCAAAGAGTGATCAGTACCTGGGGAATGGGCCCAATGCAATCAAACACCTTGGGGAATATTTAAAAGACAGTCGGACACTGTAATGTGTGCTCACAGGTTTGTAGAGCTGTTGCGAGCCTGGCAGGTCGGAAGGCCTCCTCGTGGGACTGCTCCTGGGCCTGGCCAAGGTGGTCATTAACCGGTCCAGGCAGTGGGCGGTCAAGGGTATCGTTCAGCCCGACTGCCTGCCTCTCTTCCGTGGCTACGTTCACGCCATGGTGTCCCTGGAGATGGAGCACGCGGTGTCCTTCCACGACAGGTGGGCACCGGAGGGACTGGAGTTACAGCAGGGAACAGAATTTTAACTTGATTTGGCAAGGTTCCTGTTCATTTTTATTTGTTAATTTGTGGGTTTTGGTGCCCTCACAAAAGGGGGCACTTGGCTTAATGTTATAATTAAAATAGTAGTTGTAGAGCTGTTGCATTGTGAGTGGCTTAGCCAGTCACGTGATGTTCACAAGACTCAATAAAACCCCAGCCAGTTGGGTCTAGGTCATCCACGATGAGGTATGCAGTTGTGAGCCTGGTGGATGAACTGATAATGTGTAGTCTGATTGTTAAACCTTTGTTAATAAACCAACTAGTTCTTGATAGCAATGTGTTGCTATGAATTCTTAAGCAAAGAACCCATGAAGCAAATACATTACAGATACAATGGGTTTTTCTGGATGGAGAAGCTAAGATGGGCCGAATGGCATTCCTCATCCAAATTTATCCCCTGACCTTGTATAATTTGCTGAGGAAGAGACAAATACAAAGTGAAGGAGCCACTTCACAATTAGAGAGTTTGCTGACATCTGCCATCAAGTGCAGTGAAGTCTGACTTAATATTTGTGATAAATTAGGGAGTTGGGGGATTCTGGAATGATTCCCAAGTAGGAAGAAAGTAAAACATGATCGGGTGGATCTTTTCTGAGGAACTAAATGGCAGGGCAAACTGGGTGAACTGATTGGCTTTTCCCAGCTTCCTCTTTGTATCGTGTGCATGCACAGAGCCTCACACGAACCACATAGGAACCTTATTTCAGGCTATCATTGTTATGTACCTATCGCACATGTGCAGTGGCGATTTCGAATACAGACCCGAAAGCCGATGAGACAGAGTGAAAGTTAGAACCGGACAAGCAGAAACCGGGTGCTGAAAAATGATACAAGGGTTACCTGTTCATATTGTTTGTAAGCTTCTTCTTCATCCTTCATCCTTTGCAGTTCATCCTGGTCAGGTTTATACAGGTCTGGCAACTGGTAGTTATCTGGTCTGGCCGTGCTACACATCTCACATCCTGGTCGAGTTGGTTTATTGATGTACGTGCAATCTGGACACTCCCAACCAACCTAATGGGGAGACAAAGAAGACATGTTTGTTTCTTCTGGTAGTTTGTATTTTATGGCTTTATAGCGATCACAAAGACCTTAATAGGGACAGACTCTGTCCATTCCACTAATATACTAAATATTAAGACATTAGTTCCTGACAGTAGTGCTTCAGTCCAGAGTTTGAGAACATAGTATGCAGTACAGCGGGACCTGGGGGTACTTGTGCATGAAACACAAAAGGATAGTATGCAGGTACAGCAAGTGATCAGGAAGGCCAATGGAATCTTGGCCTTTATTGCAAAGGGGATGGAGTATAACAGCAGGGAAGTCTTGCTACAGCTATATAAGGTATTGGTGAGGCCACACCTGGAATACTGTGTGCAGTTTTGGTTTCCATATTTACAAAAGGATATACTTGCTTTGGAGGCAGTTCAGAGAAGGTTCACTAGGTTGATTCCGGAGATGAGGGGGTTGACTTATGAGGAAAGGTTGAGTAAGTTGGGCCTCTACTCATTGCAATTCAGAAGAATGAGAGGTGATCTTATCGAAACGTATAAGATTATGAGGGGGCTTGACAAGGTGGATGCTGAGAGGATGATGGGGGGAGACTAGAACTAGAGGGCGTGATCTTAGAATAAGGGGCCGCCCATTTAAATCAGAGATGAGAGATTTTCTCTCTCAGGTTGTAAATCTGTGGAATTCACTGCCTCAGAGAGCTGTGGAAGCTGGGACATTGAATAAATTTAAGACAGAAATAGACAGTTTTTTAAACGATAAGGGGATAAGGGGTTATGGGGAGCGGACGGGGAGGTGGTGCTGAGTCCATGATCAGATCAGCCATGATCTTATTGAATGGCGGAGCAGGCTCAAGGGGCCGTATGGCCTACTCCTGCTCCTAATCTTATGTTCTTATGTTATAATCTAGACTGACACTCCTAGTGCAGTGCTGAGGGAGCGCTGCACTGTCTGAGCTGCAGTCTTTCGAATGAGGCGTTAAATGGAGGCCCCGTCTGCTCTCCCAAGTGGACGTAAAAGATCCCACAGTCGAGCAGTGGAGTTCTTGTGACATCCTGACCAACACTTATTCGTCAACCAGCACATTGCTGTTGTGGGATCCTGCTGTGTGCAAATGAGCTGCTGCATTTCTTACATTACAACATTGACAGGGGCTACAGTAGCATAGTGGTTATGTTACTGGGCTAGTAATCCCGAGGCCTGGACTAATGATCCGGAGACGCGAGTTCAAATCCCACCGCAGCAGCTGGGGAATTTAAATTCAGTTAATTAAGTCTGGAATTTTAAAAAGCTAGTATCAGTAATGGTGACCATGGAACTACCAGATTGTCGGACAATCTGGTTCACGAATGTCCTTTAGGGAAGGAAATCTGCCGTCTTTACCAGGTCTGGCTGATATGTGACTCCAAACCCACAGCAATGTGGCTGGACTCTGAAATGGCCCAACTAAACACTCAGTTGTACCAAACCGCTACGATAAAGTCAGCACTGTGGGAGCACCTTCACCACACAGACTGCAGCGGTTCAAAAAGGCAGCTCACCACCACCTTCTCAAGGGCAATTGGGGAGGGGCAATAAATGCCGGCCTTGCCAGCGACACCCACATCCCGTGAATGAATTTTTTAAAAAGACCACATTTCAAAAGTACCTAATTGGTTGAGGTCATGAAAGGCGCTATATAAATGTATGTCTTTGTTTTAAGGTAATTTCTAGGGCGATTGTTTCGCTTCCAATTGACTATTTGATTCTATTATTGTACTCTGTTAATCAAGGAATCGAGGACATTATAACCCACGAGAGTGAAGCTGATTTAAGGCGATCATATGATCGGAAGATAAGATTGCTACCCTGTAAACCACTGCCTGCACGTCCTTTTTCAAATAGTCTCTGCTGTGGAGTTGCCGATTAGAACTGAACCTACCTTTGCCTCGTTTAATTGAATGCCACGGGCTTCCAATTTAGGAAGAATGTGTTCATTATTCAGTTTTGGACCGTCTGTATCTAGAAGAAAGAGTTAAATTTAATATTTCAAGATCACCCCTCCTATCATCAGCCAAGAAAGAAAAACCCTGTGCCAAGCCTATTTCAAAATTTGTTCTTCAACTAAAATTGAGACTCTCCTTCTGATAAACATAAATATTGGTGCAAAAAGTGAGTAAGCCAACAGCACAATTGTTGTAGATTTGCATACTCAGCCCCTCCTCTGCGGAGAATTCAACGGTCTCCTGAACCATTGGCCCAAAGGTCGTTGGACAAATAATTGCGAGCTCATGACATGCTCCACCATTAACGCAAAAACTGGCCAGCAAGTTCAGGGGAAGAAGATAATGCGGCGTGAGTTGTGAGTCTCCAGAACTTGCTGCTCGATTTACACCACAAATTAAATTCAAGCTGAAGGGTGCAGAAAAAGGTCTAACTAATGACGCACGCCGCGAACTGCCCCACTCCAGAAAGGCGCTACATAAATGCAAGGCTTTCCTTAAGATGATCCATAGTGGAATAGGCAACCAATACCCATTGCATAGATGGCGAAAGGCTACTTGAGTGAGGCACAGGAAGTTAGCTGGCACACATGTAAACTTGTACGAACCTCGATTGGACCACACTTGGAGTACTGTTCACAGTTCTGATCTCCATATGATAAAAAGGATTTAGAGGTGCCGAGGAAAGTGCAAAAAAGATTTAATAGGATGACACCAGAAATAAGAGGTTATAACGATCAGCAAGGACTGAACAAGCTGGAGGTTCTTTTCTCTAGAAAGGAGAAGGCTGAGGGGGTGACCTGATAGAGATCTTTAAAATTATGAAAGAGTTCGATAGGGTAGACGTAGAGAAGATGTTTCCATTTCTGGGGGAGTTAAAACTAGGGGCTATCAATATAAGACAGGTCACTTATAAATCCAATAAGGAATTCAGGAGAAGCTTATTTACTCAGAATGTGGTTAGAATGTGGAACTCGCTACCCGACAGAATAGTTGGGGCGAATAGCATAGATGACTTTAGCCTTTAAAGGGAAGCTAGATAAGTATATGAGGGAGAAAGGAATAGAAGTATATGATGATAGGGTGGTGAAGTAAAGTGGGAGAAGGCACGAGTGGAGCATAAACACCAGCATAGACGTGTTGGGCCGAATGGCCTGTTTCTGTGCTGTAACTCGATGTAATTCTATGTATTAGGTAGGAATTTTCAAACAAGTCTTTAAGAAGTGACCAACTCTACAGACAAATAGCATTAACCAGCAATTAGCTGATACAATTAGCTAGTGTAGGAGTGGACAATTAATGACTTTGAAGTGCCAACCATGGCTGCTATTTTGCACACAGCAAAATCCAATAAATCACAATGAGACAAGCTGTATTTTTTTCCGGAGTGATTATTTGCACTAGTTCTTTGAATGTCCTTCTGCGTATGGGCGCATTGGATTCCGCCCACTTTTTGCGCATGGGCCGTTGATTTTGCGCATGCGCATGCGACATACGAGGAAGCCAGAAGTGGGGTCAAACCGCGTGGAGTTCACTGCCACTGGTGCTGCTTCGAGCTTTTGGATTACCTTCAGGACTTTTGCCTAGAATATCATTGTGATTATCTACACAAACATTCGCGGCCTTCTGTGGGAGAGAAAACATTGGCGGTGGGAGAGACAGAGAGACTGTGGGGGTGGAGAGAGACTGTGGGGGGGGTGGAAGAGAGACTGGGGGGGGGAGAGAGAGAGAGAGAGAGAGAGACTGGGGGGGGGAGAAGAGAGAGACTGGGTGGGAAGAGAGAGACTGGGTGGGACGAGAGGCTGGGGGGGGGGGGGGGGTAAGAGAGAGAGAGACTATGGAAGGGAGGAGAAGAGAGAGACTGTAGGGGGGGGGAGAGAGAGAGACTGGAGGGGGGGAGAGAGAGACTGGAGGGGGGGAGAGAGAGACTGGAGGGGGGAGAGACTGGGGTGGAGGGGGAGAGTGTGTGGGGGGGGAAGAGAGAGACTGGGGGGGGAGAGTGTGTGGGGGGGAAGAGAGACTGGGGGGGGAGAGACTGGGTGGGAAGAGAGGCTGGGGGTGGGGGAGGGGAAGAGAGGCTGGCGGGGGGAAGAGAGAGAGAGAGAGACTGTGGGGGGGGAAGGAGAGAGAGTGGTGGAGAAAGAGAGATGGGGGAGAGAGAGACTGGGGCAGACGGGGGGGCGAGAGCGAGAGACGGTGGTGGGGGGGAGAGAGAGACTGTGGGGGGGGGGGAAAGAGTGAGAGAGAGACAGAGATTGTGGGGGGTGGGGAGAGAGAGAGAGACTGAGGAGAGAGATAGAGTAGGAGAGAGAGAGAGAGAGAGACTGTGGGGGAGGGGTGTGAGAGAGAGACAATGGGAGGAGAGAGAGTGAGAGATTGGGGAGAGAGAGAGTTGGAGAGAGAAAGACTGTGGGGGGGGAGGTGAGAGAGAGATTGGGGAGAGAGAGAGACTAGGTGGGGGGGAGAGAGAGAGAGAGACTGGGGGGGAGAGACTGGGAGGGGGAAGAGAGAGACTGGGGGGGAGAGAGAGAGAGGCTGGGGAGAGAGACTGGGGGGGTGCGGAGAGAGAGAAACTAGGGGGGGTGGAGAGACTGGGAGGGGGAAGAGAGAGACTGGGGGGGGGAAGAGAGAGAGACTGGGGGGAGAGAGAGAGACTGGTGGGGGGGGGGGAGAGACTGGGAGGGAAGAGAGAGACTGGGGGAGGGAAGAGAGAGACTGGCGGTGGAGAAAGAGAGAGACTGGGGCGGGGGAAAAGAGAAAGACGGGTGGGGAGAGAGACTGCGGGGGAGGGGAGAGAGACTGCGGGGGGGGGGAGAGAGAGAGACTGCGGGGGGGGGGAGAGAGACTGGGAGGACGGAGACTAGGGGGGGAAAAGACTGGGAGGGGGAGAGAGACTGGGGGGAGAGACTGTGGTGGGGGGGGTGAAGAGGGAGACTGGGAGGAGACACTGGGGGGGGGGGAAGAGAGAGACTGAGGCAGGGAGAGAGAGAGAGGGGCAGGGAGAGAGAGAGAGAGACTGGGGGAGAGAGAAAGAGACTGGGGGAGAGAGACTGGGGGAGGGAGGGAGAGAGAGAGAGAGACTGGGTAGAGAGCGAGAGAGACTAGGGAGGAGAGAGTGAGAGAGTTGGGCAGAGAGAGCGAGAGAGAAACTGTTGGGGGGGCGGGGGTGGAAAGAGAAACGGAAAGAGGGGACGCGGGAGAGGGGATCGGAGGGGAGAAAGGGAACTCAGGGAAGACGGATCTCCCAACCCACTTTACACCCACACCCGATTTCTTGGAAAGCTCGCTGTGTGTGTTACAAGGGACATCGTTGGAGCAGATGAAATCCGAAAGTCATGACACTTTCACTATTCATCATACCCAATAAACCTGTTAACGATCCGTGACCCACACACAATGCCCCATCTATGGTGCAGTGGTGGCTGGGGGAAGGTGGGGGAGGTGTAACATCAGAAACTTGGGCTGGGATGTGGCAGGAACTTGGGCTGGTGGGTGGTGAGGGGCATGAACTTGGGCTGGGAGGGCGGCAGTCAGAATGGCTCGAATTACACTTTCCAAAGTCACTGAGCGATTCTAATTACACATTCCAGATAAAGTGCTGGGTGAGTGGGTGTGTCTTATCTTCCAAGGGGACCAATTAGGTCATGTGATCAAGGGGACCCAATGAGAGCATTTTTCAGTTGCAAATAACTACATCCATTTTGTGGGGTGATGTTGATTGAGGGAGGAAATTGCCCAGGACAACTTCCTTGGGGATTATGGGGAGCGGGCGGGGAAATGGAGTTGGGGCCAAGATCAGATCAGCCATGATCTTATTAAATGGCGGAGCAGGCTCGAGGGGCCGTATGGCCTACTCCTGCTCCTGTTTCTTATGTTCCTTGCTTCTCTTTGAATAGTGCCATGGTTGTTTAGCATCCAGGACTGAACAGATAGAAAGAGCCTGTGTTTAATGTCTCATCTGAAAATCTGCACATTATCTCGAATCAGAAATTCAGAGTTGAGTTTACTGAAATTTGGTTGAACAATAAATTGGTTACATTAATATTTATCTGTACTTGAATTTACCAGATCTAATTTATTATGAAAATATGTGCATCATGGAATAAAGTCTATCATTTAGTCGATGAGCAATTAGTTTAATAATCATTAGCTGTGAATGTAGAGTGTAAACCAAATGTTTAAAAATAGTTTTCAACCAGCACTGTGCCTAATCCATCATTCACACATGTATGCACATATTACATTTTGACTGTTGGTGATATCAGTGGATGAACATATGTTTGTGTAGCTTTCTTTTTCTGATATCTTAGAGGAGGCATTAACATATTTAAAATAAGTGGACAAGAAAGTTGTACAGATAAGTCATGCCTTTTGTTATTAATATTGGCAACAGCCATTTTTGAGCTTGTGTTTTGTAAATGGTATTTGTAAATGTAATTAAAACCTTCCTGTAGTGCAAGGGTGGAACAGCATTTCTTCTGAATCTATGTTAGAAATCTATCTTTAATTAGTCTAATAAAATATCTGACATGATCAAGATTAAATAGAAATTTCAATTGGATTTATCAAGGATGGACCTGTTTCGGGAGTCACGTTTCACAGCTCCATCAATTTTTCCTGTGAAAACCGGAATCATAGAAGCAGGAAGAGGCCATTCTGCCCTATTCAAGCCTGCTCCGCCATTCAATTAGATCACAGCTGATGTGTAAATTAACTCCATCTACCCGCCTTGGTTCCGTAACCCTTAATACCCTCGCCTAACAAAAATCTATCAATAGCAGTTTTAAAATTTTTGATTCCCCCCCCCCCCACCCTCAACAGCTTTTTGTGGGGAGGGTGGGGTAAGAGAGTCCCAGATTTGTGTTGAAGAAGTGCTTCCTGAAACCGGGACTCACCACTGGCTGTCTCTATCACTGGAGAGAGAAGCAGCTTCTGCTCCAGATCCTGTTCGTATTGTCTCCGTGTCATGTTGACCTGCTTGGCTGTCAGCAGATACACAAAGGCCGTGTCCCCATCCTTTTTAATGCCATGGAAGGAAAGCGTTTCACCGTCCTTTGCCAGGCGCTGTGCAATGATCCACTGTTGCAGTTTGGGGTGAAAACTGTAATCTTCATACATCTTTATGGGTGACAGAAAGAGGAAACATATTCAACGTGATTTTCAAATTGGCTAGAAGGAAAGAACTTGCATTTATATAGCTCCTTTCACCACCTCAGGATGTTCCAAAGCGCCTTACAGCCAATGACGTACTTTTGAAGTGTAGTCACTGTTGTAATGTAGGAAATGTGGCAGCTAGTTTGCACACAGCAAGCTCCCACACACAGCAATGAGACAATGACCAGATAATGTTTTAGTGATGTTGATTGAGGAATAAATATTGGCCGGGCACCGGGGGAGAATTCACCCGCTCTTTGAAAAGTACCATGGATCTTTTACGTCCACCCGAGAAGACAGACAAAAAAAATATTAATTTAATTTGTGTTGAAGATTAAACTTTGGTTTAACATGTCATCTCGGTATGGCATTGAAGTGTCGGTTTAAAGATTATGCACTCAAGTCTCTGGAGTGGGACTTGAATCCTCAACCTTCTGAGAGTGCTGCCCACTGAGCCACAGCTGATGCCTTATTGATAAGGCAAGTGGCTTGGAATTTCCACGGGCTGGGGTTTCTTTTTGGAAAATTGACCAGGCCTCCAGAGAAATGGTATAAATAACCATAAACAGATCATTGAGAGAACCCTGTGGAAATTAGATTTCACAGCACATTACTGCTCTCAGATATAGAGAATACTAGGCAGTTTCTCCCAGAGAGCAAACATATTGTGGGAAATCTAAATGTCCTGGTTTTGGACCAGCCAATAGCACATTTAATTCAAATAATGGCGTAACCTGCAAGAGCAAGATTCGTTTGATTTATTGATACCATCTATTGCATGAAATGCCCTCCTATCCATCTGTAATATGATAGGTACAGGAATTCATGGGGACAGTTTTATTTATTTTCCAGTATACTTTCTTCCCTCACTAACAGTGGGATCCATGGTAGAAGGCAAGGAGCTGTGGGCTCTAATGATCAAACAACATGATTTCAACATGAAGAACCAATGCCTCATCACTGACCCAACTACAGAGGTCCCTAGCTTCAACCGCTCTCGGAGACATTGGACAGCACTCGACCGGACCCGCCCGGGGCGTAGACAATGCGGCCACCCGCTCCACCAGTGGAAGGTGAGGGACGACCCTAAGTGCGACTGTGACCGTGAGTCCCAGACCACGGAACACATCACATCGACCTGCCCACTGAGATCCGTCGTGGGAGACACCTCAAATCCCCACTCGGCATCTCAGGAGGCCGTCGCGTGGAGAGCCAAACTAGACAACCCATTATAGGCTTTTCCGTCACACCAAACTGCATGAATTCAACCAACAGATATTGGACCTGCAGAATCCCATCACCTGGAATTCAATGGGGATGAAGCAGGTTTCCATGGATTGTACAGTACAGAAACAGGCCATTCGGCCCAACTAGTCTGTGCTGGGGTTTATACTCCACATGAGTCTCCTTCCAGTCCATCTGCCTCATCTCAGCCTTTCAGCATATCTTTCTATTCCCCTTTCTCTCATGCACCCACCTAGTTTCCTTTTGAAAGCATCTAAGCTATTTACCTCAACCACTCCCTGTGGTAGCGAGTTTAACCATTCTCTGAGTAAAGACATTTCCCCTTATTTCCCTATTGGATTTATTAGTAATTATCCCGTATTTATGGCCCCCTAGTTTTGGATTGTTCTACAAGTGGAAACATTCTCTCCAAATCTACCGGGTCCAACCCATTCATAATGTTAAAGACCTCCATCAGGTCAACTCTAAGTCTTCTCTTTTCTAAAGAAAAAAGCCCCAACCTGTTTAATCTTTCCCAATAGCTGTAATTGCTTGCTTTCCCCTGAAAATGTCTTTGTTAACTGGTTTCCACTGGGCAGGCCACATTGTTCACATGCCAGACACGAGACTCCCAAAGCAAGCGCTCTACTCGGAACTCTTTCACGGCAAACGAGCCAAAGGTGGGCAGAGGAAACGTTACAGGGACACCCTGAAAGCCTCCCTGAAAAGGTGCAACATCCCCATTGACCCCTGGCAGTCCCTGGCCAAAGTGGAGGAAGTGCATCGGAGAGGGTGCCAAGCACCTCGAGTCTCAACAGCGAGAGCACACAGAAATCAAGCGCAGGCAGCGGAAAGAGCGTGCAGCAAACCAGTCCCACCCTCCCTTTCCCTCAACGACTATCTGTCCCATTTGTGACAGGGACTATGGTTCTCGTATTGGACTGTTCAGCCACCTAAGGACTCGTTTTTAAGAGTGGAAGCAAGTCTTCCTCGGTTCCGAGGGACTGCCTATGATGATGATGCTTTGCAATCAAAATATATTTGCATAGGAATATTGCTTTTGAAGTGACATTTTGCATACCAGACAGTGGTGTATATCCTCCCCAATATGTGGAAACAAGATAGTGGAGAGACACACACAAGCTAAATGAGAGATTATTTATTATAATATAATGATTATTATCACCCAGAGAGTGGTGAGAATGTGGAACTCGTTACCACAGGGAGCAGTTGAGGTGAATAGTATCGATGCATTTAAGGAGAGGCTAGAGAAGCATATGAGAGAGAAGGGAATAGAGGGATATGCTGAGAGAGTTAGATGAGGAAAGACGAGAGGAGGCTCAAGTGGAGCATAAACGCCGGCACGGCTTGTTTCTGTGCCGTATATCCTATGTAATCGATTTCAAAATTCACATCCTTGTTTACAAATCACTCCATGGCCTCGCCCCTCCCTATTTCTGTAATCTCCTTCAGCCTCACAACCCCACAAGATATCTGTGCTCCTCAAATTCTGCCCTCTTGAACATCTCTCATTATAACTGCTCAACCATCGGTGGGCCGTGCCTTCAGCTGCCTGGGCCCTAAGATCTGGAACTCCCTCCCTAAACCTCTCTGCCTCTCTACCTCTCTTTCCTCCTTTAAGAGGCTCCTTAAAACCTACGTCCTTAACCAAACTTTTGGTCATAGAAACATAGAAAAATAGGTGCAGGAGTAGGCCATTCGGCCATTCTAGCCTGCACCGCCATTCAATGAGTTCATGGCTGAACATGCAACTTCAGTACCCCATTCCTGCTTTCTCGCCATACCCCTTGATCCCCCTAGTAGTAAGGACTTCATCTAACTCCCTTTTGAATATATTTAGTGAATTGGCCTCAACTACTTTCTGTGGTAGAGAATTCCACAGGTTCACCACTCTCTGGATGAAGAAGTTTCTCCTCATCTCGGTCCTAAATGGCTTACCCCTTATCCCAAAGGTCATCTGCCTTTATTTCTTCTTTTGTGGCTCAGTGTCAAATTTATCTGTTTTGTCTTGTAATACTACTGCGAAGCGCTTGGGGACTTTTACTATGTTAAAGGCGCTATATAAATAATAGTTGTTGTTGTGATCAGCTCCCAATAAGAGTAACCAAATTTAAAGCGATAAGCCATAACTTGAGCAGCAATCAAAAATATATAAATGTTATGATTTTTATTGTGATAGAACTCCGATCAATATATTAAAAACATTGTTTTAAAATCAAAAGGAAAAATTGAATTCAAACAATTGACCATCAAATATCACTAATAATATCTTGTGATCAAACTTATACAGTTAAATATAATGCACAAATCAAATCTCTCGAGATAGAATGTGATGCAAAGTGAATGCATGCTGTGTAAAATGGAACAATCTGGGCAGAGGAATTTGTTACAGTACCAAAACACCTTTAGACAGCCACTGAAACTCAGTCAGTTTCTATTCAATTACAATAGTGGTACATAAAATATAACATATTTGCCGAAACTGCCATTTCTGTTCAGAAGGAGTAACAACAACTTGCATTTATATAGCACCTTTAATTTAGTAAAACCTCCCAAGGCACTTCAGGGGAGTGCTATCAGATAACATTTGACACCGAGCCACATAAGGAGATATTAGGACAGGTGACCAAAAGCTGGGTCAAAGATGTAGGTTTTAAGGAGCGTCTTAAAGGAGGAGAGAGAGGCAGAGAGGTTTAAGGAGGGAATTCCAGAACTTAGGGCGGCAATGTGGTTTGTAAAGTTTTTGCATCGTGAGTGGCTTAGCCAGTCACGTGATGTTCACAAGACTCAATAAAACCCCAGTCAATTGCGTCTAGGTCATCCACGATGAGGTATGCAGTTGTGAGCCTGGTGGATGAACTGGTAATGTGTAGTGTGATTGTTAAACCTTTGTTAATAAACCAACTAGTTCTTAATAGCAATGTGTTGCTATGAATTCTTAATACATTACAAGGGCCTAGGCAGCTGAAGGCATGGCCGCCGATGGTGGAGCGATTATTAGAGGGGAATGCTCAAGAGGTTGGAAGTGAAGGAGCGCAGAGATCTTGGAGGGTTATAGGGCTGAAGGATGTTACAGTGATTGGGAGGAGTAAGGCCATAGAGGTACAGGAAATAGAACAGACACGGTCAGGGGCCATATTAACCACGGCGGAGGGGAATCCTCAATTGAGGAAAAAGGAAGACATGTCAGAGGCACTAGTGTGAAAGGTGGCGTCGTCAGAGCAGATGTGACGGAGACGGAGAAACTGGGAGAATGGAATGGAGCCCTTACAGGATGTGGGGTGGGAGGAAGTGTAGTCCAGGTAGCTGTGGGAGTCAGTGGGCTTGTAATGTAGAACTAGTTGGTTTATTAGCAACGGTTTAACAATCACACTACACATTACCAGTTCATCCACTAGGTTCACAACCGCCTGCCTCATCGTGGATCCCCCGAATCCAACTGGCTGGGGTTTTATTGAGTCTTGTGAACATCACATGACTGGCTAAGCCACTCCCAACTCAACAGCTCTACAACTATTTTAGTTGTGAACATTAAACAAGTGCCCCCTGATTAAAGGTGGTGGGGGGGGGGGTTACATTCCAAAAGTATTTCAAGTGCCCCCTTGTTTTTTTTTTGAGGGTACCAAAATCACAAATTATACAAGTGCCCCCTGGCTAAAAGGGAGGGTGGGCACTAAAACCGACAAACATAGACAAATTAAGCTTTAAACATTAAGGATCAAATTAAAATTTGGTTGCCGGGGTGATGATGCACTCCAGTCCCTCCGGCGCCCACCTCTCACGGAAGGCCGCGAGTGTACCGGTGGACACCGCGTGCTCCATCTCCAGGGACACCCCGGCTCGGATGTAACCGCGGAAGAGAGGCAGGCAGTCGGGCTGAACGACCCCCTCGACCGCCCGCTGCCTGGACCGGCTGATGGCCCCCTTGGCTGTGCCCAGGAGCAGTCCTACGAGGAGGCCTTCCGACCTGCCCGCTCCCCTCCGCACAGGGTGCCCAAAGATCAGGAGCCTGTGAGCATACATTACAGGAGGGAATTTCAGAGTTTAGGGCCGAGGCAGCTGAAGGCGATAGCTGAGCACTGTGAGATATAACTGTGATGCATTTACATCGGTCCGCCCAGCATAAAAACAGAATCATGTCTTTAGCCCATAGTGGTACAGAGCTTTTAACCAAGAACAGATTGGAATGCAATGAATCCCAAACTTATTTAGGTTTTTGACCACTATCCTTGAGCTGGTGGGAGATTGGCAGGACCTCCACTGGTTTCCGGTTTTCACGGGATAAATAGATGGAACTGTGAAACGTGATACCAAAACACGTGTAAAAAATCGACATGTACGTGGATTAGAAAGGGAGCTAGTTGCCAAATAATTTCTGGTTTCTGTTTTTATTTCTGAAGAACAGAAAGTGTATTTTGCATCCAAAACGGTTCTTCCTTCTCCTATTTCTTATCTACATGTTGCCCCTTTGGCGACATCATCTGGAAACACAGCGTCAGTTTCCACATGTACACTGACGACACCCAGCTCTACCTCACTACCACTTCTCTCAAACCCTCCACGGTCTCTGAATTGTCAGACAACTTGGAGTCCAGTTGTGGATGAGCAGAAATTTTCTCCAATTGAATATTTGGAAGGCCGAAGCCACTGTTTTCGGTCCCCGCCACAAACTCCGTTCCCTAGCCACTGACTCCATCCCTCTCCCCAATTCCTGTCTGAGGCTGAACCAGACTGTTCGCAACCCTGGTGTCATTTTTGACCACATATCCACAGCATAACTAAGACCATCTATTTCCACCTCTGTAACATCGCCCGTCTCCGCCCGTGTCTCAGTTCATTGGCTGCTGAAGCCCTCATCCCTGCCTTTGTTACCTCTAGACTTGACTATTCCAATGCACTCTTGGCTGGCCTCCCACATTCTACCCGACGCAAACTAGTGGTGATCCCAAATTCGGCTGTCCCGTGTCCTAACTCGCACCAAGTCCTGCTCACCCATCACCCTTGTGCTCGCTGACCTACATTGGCTTCCAGTTAAAGCAACGCCTGGATTTCAAAATTCTCATCCTTATTTTCAAATCCCTCCATGGCCTCACCCCTCCCTATCTCTAATCTCCTTCAGTCCCACATCATCATCATAGGCAGTCCCTCGGGGTCGAGGATGACTTGCTTCCATACTAAAAATGAGTACTCAGGTGACTGATGAACACATTTTAAACAGTGGAAGGTGCCTGTGCGTGAATTCTTTTAACGTGGAGTGGCCGTTGCACACCAGCCACCACACGGGCTTGACGGAGCAAGGTATTGGTCCAGTGGCAAGGGGATCCAAGACGACTGGAGACCAGGCTCCGCCACAGGTGCCAATACTTACACACAAACTCAAATATACTCCGACTGTCCTCCTTCCCACAGGACCTCTCTCTATGTGGAATTCATAGTCCGCACTGTGAGCCTCACAACCTCACAGCCCCACAACCCCCCCCCGAGATGTCTGCGCTCCTCTAATTCTGCCCTCCTAAGCATCCCTGATTATAATTGTTCAACCATTGGTGGCCGTGCCCTCTATTGCCTGGGCCCCAAGCTCTGGAACTCCCTGCCTAAAACTCTCCGCCTCGCGTTCCTCCTTCAAGGCGCTCCTTAAAACCTACCCCGTCACCTGTGTTAACTTCTACTTATGCAGCTCATGTCAAATTTTTAGCGCATAATACTCCTGTGAAGCTCCTTGGGACGTTTCACTACATTAAAGGCACTAAATAAATACAAGTTGTTGTTGTGTTAATGTAACCCAAAAAAACGACCCATTGTATTTTTGTTATTGTCTTAAATCTATTTCTTTCTCTGGTCTTTCCGCACAGGATTTTCGTAACAACAACAACATATTAAAATGTCACCACAGTAATGTACAGGAAGGGTGGGGTCAGAGCTCCCAACCAGTTCAGCCACAACCTTGACACACCATCAGCTACATTGCAGGAAGCGGGGTGGTTTGGTTCGATGTCTCAATAGGTGGCGTTTACACAATTCCACCTCTGGTCTAAAATCTGTGGCAGGCATCATTCAGACACTTCAAGCCACAAGTTAGCGTGCACTCCAGTAAAACCAGGCCGATCGTGAATGCTAAACGCCTGTGCCCTTTTTTTCTTTTTAAAATGGAGTACTCCTCAAATAAGGAACATCCAATAAGCTCTGCTGACAACCAGAAAAGGTTTGTCCTCGAGAATTAGACTAAACTGGAGTCGGAGGAAGAGGAACGTGACCTCATGGAGAAAAAAGGTCACAGAATTCAGCCCAAAGTAATGCTGATTGCTTGAGTAATTTTTCCCCTTCCTCTCCCACCCCTTCCGAAGACACCGACTCACACTGGAGTACGTTCCCCAGGCATCGTACACACTCTGGCACCTCACCCAAATGGGCACCCGTGATCCTAGCCAACGAGTGCCAACAGGCCATTTGACCAGTCCTCCTCAACCTGTGTAGGCATGGCAGCAATCAGAAAGGAAAAACAAAAACATGCATTTATATAGCGCCTTTTACGACCACCGGACGTCTCAAAGAGCCTTGCAGCCAATGAAGTACTTTTGGAGTGCAGTCACTGTTGTAATGTGGGAAACGTGGCAGCCAATTTGCGCACAGCAAGCTCCCTCAAACAGCAATGTGATAATGGCCAGATCATCTGTTTTAGTGATATTGATTGAGGGATAAATATTGGCCAGGACACTAGGGATAACTCCCCTGCTCTTCTTCGCAATGGTGCCATGGGATCTTTAACATCCACCTGAGAGGGCAGACGGGGCCTGGGTTTAACGGCTCATCTGAAAGGCGGCACCTCCGACAGTGCAGCGCTCCCTCGGGACTGCACTGGGAGTGTCAGCCTAGATTTATGTGCTCACGTCTCTGAAGTGGGACTTAAACCCATAAACTTCTGACTCAGAGACGAGAGAGTGCAACCCATTGAGTTTAACATCTCATCCGAAAGACGGCAGCTCTGACAGTGCAGCGAAACCTCACATCTCTGGATTGGGACATGGGCCAGCAACCTTCTGACTCAGAGGCGAGGGTGCTACCCACTGAGACACAGCTGACAGCACAGCATGTTTTTTAAGCAGTATGAAGAAGATCACTAACCATTTCTGACCTGGTCAGGAGAGCATAATTTAACCTGTGATATGAAACAGACGCTCAGGCGTGTAAATTATGTTTCCTCAGCATTTGCAGAGTTTACTCTCCCCCCCCGCCCCTACCATAACTCGCCACAATTTGTTGGTTATTCTGTCTGTAATCTTCCTGATTGTGTGCTGTACTTCATTGTAACTAGAGTCTCACTTTACCTTTGTCTTCAGCGTTGCAATGGTCATGTACGGGAACACGGTCATGGTGATGGAAATACCGCGTGACTTTGAATCTTCAACCCCAACTTTTAATCTACAAGGTAAGCAGTAGGAATTTGTTATCTCGAAAAAATAAGACTGCTTTTTTGTCATCGCACTTGTGCTAGATTTAAAATACCGACAGCGAAGGCAGCAATACAGGAGGGGACCAGGCTCATGGATTGTGAAGTGTCGGACAAACCACCAGGAAGATTTACTTGTACTTCTTTCAATTTAGTATACTGTATTCGCTGCTCACGATGTGGTCTCCTCTACAATGGGGCGACCAAGTGTAGATTGGGTGACCGCTTTGCAGAACAGCTCCGTTCCGTCCGTAAGTGTGACCCTGTGCTTCCGGTCGCCTGTCACTTTAATTCCCCGCTCCACTCCCACTCTGACCTCTCCGTCCTCGGTCTCCTGCATTGTTCCAACGAAGCTCAACGCAAGCTTGAGGAACAGCACCTCATCTTTCGTTTAGGCACTTTACAGCCTCCTGCACTCAACATCGAGTTCAACAATTTAAAACCATAACCTCTGCCCATATTTTTCTCTCTTTCTTCTTTTTTTAAACACCCCCCTGATCTTATGCAATTTTTTTTCTGTTTCCCATGTCTGCCGGTAATTATCCCACCATTCATACCCTATCTAGACTAATCTTTTTCCAACTTCTGCCACTACCATCTCAAGTCGGCCCATCATCCCTTTTGTCTCTCTATTCTCTCCTGCCTTCCACCCTATCACAGACCTTCCCCTTTGTTCTTTCTTCCCCTCCCCCTTTCAGTGACCCTTCAGAAACATTCGCCAGTTCTGACAAAGGGTCATCGACCCAAAACGTTAACTCTGTTTCTCTCTCCACAGATGCTGCCTGACCCGCTGAGATTTACAGCATTTTCTGTTTTTATATTACATACAGGGAGTGATTAACAGCCGGTGTGGGTTGTCAGCAAGAATTAGACAGGGCTGCAATAGTCCAGGTCTGGCTCTCAAACTAAATCTAGTGCCGGTGCAGTTTACTATTTAGTTTGTTCTCCCATCAGGAATGTGTAAACAATCACAGCTGCAGGGGTATAAAAACATAACTTAAGAACATATAAATAGGAGCTGGAGTAGGCCATACGGCCCCTCGAGCCTGCACCGCCATTTAATTAGATCATGGCTGATCTGATCATGGACTCAGCTTCACCTCCCCGCCCGCTCCCCATAACCCCTTATCCCCTTATCGTTTAAGAAACTGTCTATTTCTGTCTTAAATTTATTCATTGTCCCAGCTTCCACAGCTCTCTGAGGCAGCGAATTCCACAGATTTACAACCCTCTGAGAGAAGAAATTTCTCCTCATCTCAGTTTTAAATGGGTGGCCCCTTATTCTAAGATCATGCCCTCTAGTTCTAGTCTCCCCCATCAGTGAATAGGTGCTTACTTTTGATCCAGATAGTTAATATTTGTTTCCAGAAGATAGTTGTCTAAATTTTGGTTGTAGCACCAATACTCCCAAGTTTCATCAGTTCTGCCAAGTGGGAAGAGGGCGGGTTAGAGACTGGTCCCAGTGTCTTAGACGCCTTGGCCAATAGTGTGTATTTAATGTGTGTTCAGCTGCCCACACACATCTGGGCTTCTCGAAGCAGTAGCAGCCGTATTGGGATAAAAATTGGCATTGAGGGGAATCAGCAGTGAGGATAGGATCGCGGGTGGCAAAACACAGGACGGGACTGGAAATGTGGGACTTGACCAGGGAGCAGAGAGGCTTGCAATGGTCACTGTTGGGCTATGAGGTGTTTAATGTGTACCACTAGCAGTGCTCTATATTCAAGGTTAAGCCATACGCGGGGACACAGTCCAGTCATCTCTACATTCCCATCTAATCTAAACTGCACTTGCCTTGAGAGCCTTTGATGCTAACACTTATGAGAAAGAACGTAAGAACTAGGAACAGAAGTAGGCCATACGGCCCCTCGAGCCTGCTCCGCCATTCAATATCATGGCTGATTATCGACCTCAACTCCACTTCCCTGCCCGCTCCCCATAACCTTTGCCTCCCTTAAGAACGAGTTGGTTTATTAGCAAAAGGTTTAACAATCACTCTACACATTACCAGTTCAGCCACCAGGCTCACAACCACCTGCCTCATCGTGGATCCCCCGAACCCAACTGGCTGGGTTCAGATCAGCCATGATCTTATTAAATGGCGGAGCAGGCTCAAGGGTCAAATGACCGACTCATGGAGTGCATAAGGGATGGTTTTCTAGACCAATATGTCGAGGAACCAACTCAGGGGGAGGCCATCTTAGACTGGGTGTTGTGTAATGAGAGAGGATTAATTAGCAATCTCGTTGTGCGAGGCCCCTTGGGGAAGAGTGACCATAATATGGTGGAATTCTGCATTGGGATGGGGAATGAAACAGTTAATTCAGAGACCATGGTCCAGAACTTAAAGAAGGCTAACTTTGAAGGTATGAGGCGTGAATTGGCTAGGATAGATTGGTGAATGATACTTAAGGGGTTGACTGTGGATGGGCAATGGCAGACATTTAGAGACCGCATGGATGAACTACAACAATTGTACATTCCTGTCTGGCATAAAAATAAAAAAGGGAAGGTGGCTCAACCGTGGCTATCAAGGGAAATCAGGGATAGTATTAAAGCCAAGGAAGTGGCATACAAATTGGCCAGAAATAGCAGCAAACCCGGGGACTGGGAGAAATTTAGAACTCAGCAGAGGAGGACAAAGGGTTTGATTAGGGCAGGGAAAATGGAGTACGAGAAGAAGCTTGCAGGGAACATTAAGAAGGATTGCAAACGTTTCTATAGATATGTAAAGAAAAAAAGGTTAGTAAAGACAAACGTAGGTCCCCTGCAGTCAGAATCAGGGGAAGTCATAACTGGGAACAAAGAAATGGCGGACCAATTGAAAAAGTACTTTGGTTCGGTATTCACTAAAGGAGGACACAAACAACCTTCCGGATATAAAAGGGGTCAGAGGGTCTAGTAAGGAGGAGGAACTGAGGGAAATCCTTATTAGTCGGGAAATTGTGTTGGGGAAATTGATGGGATTGAAGGCCGATAAATCCCCAGGGCCTGATGGACTGCATCCCAGAGTACTTAAGGAGGTGGCCTTGGAAATAGCGGATGCATTGACAGTCATTTTCCAACATTCCATGGACTCTGGATCAGTTCCTATGGAGTGGAGGGTAGCCAATGTAACCCCACTTTTTAAAAAAGGAGGGAGAGAGAAAACAGGGAATTATAGACTGGTCAGCCTGACATCGGTGGTGGGTAAAGTGATGGAATCAATTATTAAGGATGTCATAGCAGCGCATTTGGAAAGAGGTGACATGATAGGTCCAAGTCAGCATGGATTTGTGAAAGGGAAATCATGCTTGACAAATCTTCTGGAATTTTTTGAGGATGTTTCCAGTAGAGTGGACAAGGAAGAACCAGTTGATATGGTATATTTGGACTTTCAGAAGGCTTTCGACAAAGTCCCACACAAGAGATTAATGTGCAACGTTAAAGCACATGGGATTGGGGGTAGTGTGCTGACATGGATTGAGAACTGGTTGTCAGACAGAAAGCAAAGAGTAGAAGTAAATTGGCACTTTTCAGAATGGCAGGCAGTGACTAGTGGGGTACCGCAAGGTTCTGTGCTGGGGCCCCAGCTGTTTACACTGTACATTAATGATTTAGACGAGGGGATTAAATGTAGTATCTCCAAATTTGCGGATGACACTAAGTTGGGTGGCAGTGTGAGCTGCGAGGAGGATGCTATGAGGCTGCAGAGCAACTTGGATAGGTTAGGTGAGTGGGCAAATGCATGGCAGATGAAGTATAATGTGGATAAATGTGAGGTTGTCCACTTTGGTGGTAAAAACAGAGAGACAGACTATTATCTGAATGGTGACAGATTAGGAAAAGGGGAGGTGCAACGAGACCTGGGTGTCATGGTACATCAGTCATTGAAGGTTGGCATGCAGGTACAGCAGGCGGTTAAGAAAGCAAATGGCATGTTGGCCTTCATAGCGAGGGGATTTGAATACAGGGGCAGGGAGATGTTACTACAGTTGTACAGGGCCTTGGTGAAGCCACACCTGGAGTATTGTGTACAGTTTTGGTCTCCTAACCTGAGGAAGGACATTCTTGCTATTGAGGGAGTGCAGCGAAGATTCACCAGACTGATTCCCGGGATGGCGGGACTGACCTATCAAGAAAGACTGGATCAACTGGGCTTGTATTCACTGGAGTTCAGAAGAATAAGAGGGGACCTCATAGAAACATTTAAAATTCTGATGGGTTTAGACAGGTTAGATGCAGGAAGAATGTTCCCAATGTTGGGGAAGTCCAGAACCAGGGGTCACAGTCTAAGGATAAGGGGTAAGCCATTTAAGACCGAGATGAGGAGAAACTTCACCCAGAGAGTGGTGAACCTGTGGAATTCTCTACTCCAGAAAGTAGTTGAGGCCAATTCACTAAATATATTCAAAAAGGAGTTAGATGAAGTCCTTACTACTAGGGGTATCAAAGGGTATGGCGAGAAAGCAGGAATGGGGTATTGAAGTTGCATGTTCAGCCATGAACTCATTGAATGGCGGTGCAGGCTAGAAGGGCCGAATGGCCTACTCCTGCACCTATTTTCTATGACTCCTGCTGCTATTTCTTATGTTCTTATGTAATAGCAATGTGTTGCTATGAATTCTTAAGCAAAGAACCCATTAAACAAATACATTACACTCCCCACCCTCCATTAAGGCTCTCCTTCAACCCCACATCTTTGACCAAGCTTTAGGTTACCTGTTATGTATTTAATCCCTTGTAACCTGCATTGCACCTGACCACCAGAGGGCCCACCTGTTGGAGTCCCAAGGGATCCCAGCATCCCTTGGGAGCACAGTATATAAGCAGGCCACCCACGAGGTACCTGCACTCTGGAGTTTGATTAAAGGAGCTAAGGTCACACTTGCTCATTACACACAGTACTCAGTATGACCATTTATTATGAGTGTAAGATTACCCATCCCAATATCTCCTCCTTTGGCGTGCATCCATTTTTATCTGCCTCTGCCTCTATGAAGTGCTATGGGATGGGTTTCTATGTTGAAGGCACTATATAAATACAAGTTGTTGTTGTTTTCATTTCTTTTTAAAATAATAAACAAGCAACAAATAAAATTGACATCACAACATCACATAATAGTCACAGATGAGGAAGGTCATTCAGTCTATCCGAGTTCATCCATCCAGAAAGATGCTAAATCCCCCTCCATTACAACATGCTATTGTTTCTTAAAAGATTGCAGGATTTTCCCTGCTCTTCCTGGAAATCCATTCCATGTGTGAAGAAGAATTTACTGACATCGATCCTAAATTTACCTTTTACTAGTTTGACTTTATTTTCCCTTTGTCCTGCTCTTGCAATTTAACCTAAATATTCCAGATTTACTTTTTTCCATTCCCTTAACAATCTTGTACACCTCTGCAAGACCATCTCCTTTCCCAGCTTCTCCTCATAATTTGGAATCTTAACACTAAGGATGAGACCCGAGACTCTCTGAGCTGTCTCGAGTTGTGGAGTGACCAACACTGAAGGTGTGTTCGGATCGCAGCACTGCACAATTTTGCCATGACTTCCTCTGACTTGTGTCCCGCTGATTTCTGGTCATGTGGTTCAGCATTGTTTGTACATGTTCAGCATTGAGTCTACGAAGACTCGTCGGTGTCTTGCTTTCATCCTTCGCTAGATCGAGGCCCTGCTCTATGTCAGGAGGGCAAACAGACAACAGGGTTTTTAAAAAATTCATGCATCGCTGGCAAAGCCAGCATTTATTGCCCATCCCTAATTACACCTTGAGAAGGTGGTGGTGAGCTGCCTTCTCGACAACTAAGTGGCTTGCGGGCCCATTTCAGAGGGCAGTTAAGAGTTACATACCGGCCAGACCGGGTAAGGACGGCAGATTTCCTTCCTTAAAGGAGGGACATTAGTGAACCAGCTGAGTTTTTACAACAATCATGGTCATCATTACTAATACTAGCTTTTTATTCCAGACTTATGTAAATTAATTTAAATTTTCGATTTGAATTCACATCTCTGGATCATTAGTCCAGGCCTCTGGATTATTGATCCAGTAACAACCACTATGTTACCGTTCCCATGCTATCAGAGCAGGAACAGAAGGAAAGCTAGTCCCACATCAGCCTCGGGAGGAAAGGGGGGACAAGGGGGCTAAGATTAGAAAGAATAATGAATCACTCACAGCCCCACTTGCTCCTGTATCTAAATGCAGAATTAATTGGCAAAGGACTAAGAAGAGGTTACAAGAACATAAGAACATAAGAATTAGGAGCAGGAGTCAGCCATTCGGCCCCTTGAGCCTGCTCCGCCATTCAGTAAGATCATGGCTGATCTTCTACCTCAACTCCACTTTCCCGCACTACCCCTATATCCCTTGATTCCCTTAATATCCAAAAATCTATCGATCTCTGTCTTGAATATACTCAAAGACTGAGCCTCCATGGCCCTCTGGGGTAGAGAATTCCATGGGTTCACCACCCTCTGAGTGAAGAAGTTTCTCCTCATCTCAGTCCTAAATGGCCAACCCCTTATTCTGAAACTGTGTGACCCCCTGGTTCTAGACTCCCCAGCCAGGGGAAACATCCTCCCTGCATCTACCCTGTCAAGCCCTGTAAAGAGCTCAACTTCAACCTTTACTTGAGCAACAGGGCATAAAAATTCAATAATCATAACTTATTAAGCAGTCCCCTCACCAGAGATTTTCTTAAGGTGTTCAAAATCATGAGTGGTTTCGATAGAGTAAATGAGGAGGAACTGTTTCCAGTGGCAGAAGGGTCAGTAAGCAGAGGGCACAGATTTTTAAGGTGATTGGCAAAAGAACCAGAGGCAAAATGAGGAAAAATTTTTTACACAGCGAGTTGTTGTGATCTAGAACACGCTGCCTGAAAGGGCAATGGAAGCAGATTCAATCGTAACTTTCAAAAGAGAAATACTTGACGGGAAAAAATGTACAGGGCTACGGGGAAACAGCGGGGGAATGGGATGATTGAATAACTCTACCCAGGAGCCAGCACAGGCAGAGTGGGCCGAACGGCCTCCTTCTGCGCTATATCATTTTATGATTGTGCCCCATGTATCTTCGATTTATTCAAGAAAATAATTTTTAAATCTGGGTCTGCTGAAGTAGCTGCCCCTCTCTCCCTCCCTCCGAGAGCCCTGGTTAAACTAACTTACCTGATTTCACGTTTAGGGAAGGCAGCCTTCTTGAGTTGGACAGTGACGAGAGCGCATTGCTCCGCCAGGATCCCAGCACACTCAATCGCTGTTTCCTTGTCTCCCAGCTCAATCGCTCTGCTCAGCTTCTGAGCGACAGCTTCCGCTGCAAGGATAAGAAACGAGAGAGGTCACCCAAATAGTTCGCCGTGGGAGGGAAAGCAGTCGGAGGTTTTCATTGTCCTATCTTCACTGGGCCACCACTTCACAGCCATTTCCATTTATGGGGTAAGGCGAAAGAGATGGACTTGTTGGGCCAAACGGCCTGTTTCTGTGCCGTATATCCGATGTAACCCTGTGTAATCACTTGTCCTATCACCACCACCTTTTGCCTTACCCCAGCATCCCTTTTTGTCATTTAATCACACCTGCTCTCCACCCCTTCCCTTTTGTTCTTTCTTTCGCTATCTCCCCCTTTCCTTCCCCGCCTCTGTTCTTGCTTAGTTCATTCTCCAACATCTTCCAGCTCTGATGAGAGGTCACCGACTTGAAAACGTTACCTCTGTTTCTCGCTGTGTAGATGCTGCCTGGCCTGCTACGTGTTTCCAGTAATCTCTGGATTACGTTTCAGATTTCCAGCATCTGCAGCATTGAGCTTTTCTAGTTGCGGAGGCTTTCGTTGTTGAACCCCGAGATATTCTGAAGTAAATGTAATTCCTCTCGCCCCAGAGAATTTCCTGCTGCCCGAAACACTTTGGAGGAAACTTTTGCCTTCAGCCCCTGGGCAATAACCGGGCAGAGTGGACAACCCACCCATTATACCACCAGCACCATCTTCATCCCATTGATTTTCATGGAGTCAGCATCTGCCGGGTTCTCCAATGGGCTGGCGATCTGCTTTGCCAGATTACCGCCCAGGCAGTGAAGATGAAAATGGAGTCGTTATTGGGGTAAAATGGACTCACCACCTTCTGGTATTTCATCAACTGGCTATCCTTCATGACGGCAACTGTTGGAAGGTTACTTTAAGAAAGAAAAAGAAAGATAAACTTACATTTATATAGCACCTTTCACGACCACCGGACATCTCAAAGCGCTTTACAGCCAATGAAGGACTTTTGGAGTGTAGTCACTGTTGTAATGTGGGAAACATGGCAGGCAACTTGCGCACAGTAAGCTCCCACAAAAAGCAATGTGATAATGAGCAGATAATCTGTTTTTGTTATGTTGATTAGAAACATAGAAACATAGAAAATAGGTGCAAGAGTAGGCCATTCGGCCCTTTGAGCCTGCACCACCATTCAATATGATCATGGCTGATCATGCAACTTTAGTACCCCATTCCTGCTTTCCCTGCATGAGGGATAAATATTGGCCAGAACACCGGGGATAGCTCCCCCTGCTCTTCTTCATAATAGTATCAGGGGATCTTTTACGTCCACCTGAGAGAGCAGACGGGTCCTCGGTGTAACGGATGATCCAAAAGACGGCACCTCCGACAGTGCAGCACTCCCTCAGCACTGCACTGGAATGGCAGTCTAGATTTAACTGCTGTAGAAAATAGTACAGATAAGGTAAATCTAGATAATTACTTTTCAAGTAAGCCAGAAAAGTAGGAAGCAGAGGACATAAATGTAAATGGCTGAGAAGTAAACCGAAAGCACACTGAACAGGAGAAAATCTGATATCAAAGTTCTGAAATCGTGACGCTACTTTTATGGTATTCAGTTACAATTTCATTCATGTTCAAGAGGAGTGGGATAAATTGCAATATGTAGCAATGTCATCCAGTGGTTACTAAGTATGATATTTTGGGCAAACTGGATTGCGTTAGCTGTGGCTCAGTGGGTACCACCGTGGGTTGCCACTGAGTCAGAAGGTTGTGGGTTCAAGTCCCACTCCAGACACAAAAAATCCAGGCTGACATTCCCAGTGTAGTACTGAGGGAGCGCAGCACTGTCGGAGGTGCTGACTTTCGGATGAGACGTTAAACCGAGGCCCCAAATGCTCTCTCAGGTGGACATAAAAGATCCCACAGCACTATTTCGAAGAAGAGCAGGGGAGTTATCCCCGGTGTCCTGGCCAATATCTATATATCACTAAATCAGCTGACTTATAGAAACATAGAAACATAGAAAATAGGTGCAGGAGCAGGCCATTCAGCCCTTCTAGCCTGCACCGCCATTCAATGAGTTCATGGCTGAACATGAAACTTCAGTACCCCCTTCCTGCTTTCTCGCCATAACCCTTGATCCCCCGAGTAGTAAGGACTTCATCTAACTCCCTTTTGAATATATTTAGTGAATTGGCCTCAACTACTTTCTGTGGTAGAGAATTCCACAGGTTCACCACTCTCTGGGTGAAGAAGTTTCTCCTCATCTCGGTCCTAAATGGCTTACCCCTTATCCTCAGACTGTGACCCCTGGTTCTGGACTTCCCCAACATTGGGAACATTCTTTCTGCATCTAACCTGTCTAAACCCGTCAGAATTTTAAACGTTTCTATGAGGTCCCCTCTCATTCTTCTGAACTCCAGTGAATACAATCCCAATTGATCCAATCTTTCTTGATAGGTCAGTCCCGCCATCCCGGGAATCAGTCTGGTGAACCTTCGCTGCACTCCCTCAATAGCAAGAATGTCCTTCCTCAAGTTAGGAGACCAAAACTGTACACAATACTCCAGGTGTGGCCTCACCAAGGCCCTGTACAACTGTAGCAACACCTCCCTGCCCCTGTATTCAAATCCCCTCGCTATGAAGGCCAACATGCCATTTGCTTTCTTAACCGCCTGCTGTACCTGCATGCCAACCTTCAATGACTGATGTACCATGACACCCAGGTCTCGTTGCACCTTCCCTTTTCCTAATCTGTCACCATTCAGATAATAGTCTGTCTCTCTGTTTTTACCACCAAAGTGGATAACCTCACATTTATCCACATTATACTTCATCTGCCATGCATTTGCCCACTCACCTAACCTATCCAAGTCACTCTGCAGCCTAATAGCATCCTCCTCGCAGCTCACACTGCCACCCAACTTAGTATCATCCGCAAATTTGGAGATACTGCATTTAATCCCCTCGTCTAAATCATTAATGTACAATGTAAACAGCTGGGGCCCCAGCACAGAACCTTGCGGCACTCCACTAGTCACTGCCTGCCATTCTGAAAAGTACCCGTTTACTCCTACTCTTTGCTTCCTGTCTGACAACCAGTTCTCAATCCACGTCAGCACACTACCCCCAATCCCATGTGCTTTAACTTTGCACATTAATCTCTTGTGTGGGACCTTGTCGAAAGCCTTCTGAAAGTCCAAATATACCACATCAACTGGTTCTCCCTTGTCCACTTTACTGGAAACATCCTCAAAAAATTCCAGAAGATTTGTCAAGCATGATTTCCCTTTCACAAATCCATGCTGACTTGGACCTATCATGTCACCATTTTCCAGATGCACTGCTATGACATCCTTAATAATTGATTCCATCACTTTACCCACTACTGAGGTCAGGCTGACCGGTCTATAATTCCCTGTTTTCTCTCTCCCTCCTTTTTTAAAAAGTGGGGTTACATTGGCTACCCTCCACTCCATAGGAACTGATCCAGAGTCAATGGAATGTTGGAAAATGACTGTCAATGCATCCGCTATTTCCAAGGCCACCTCCTTAAGTACTCTAGGATGCAGTCCATCAGGCCCTGGGGATTTATCGGCCTTCAATCCCATCAATGTGACTTGGTCACTATCATGTTGCTGTTTGTGACAGCTTGCTGTGCACAAATTGGCGGGCTACATTTTCAACAGTGACTACACTTCAAAAGTACTTCATTGGCTGTAAAGTGCTTTGGGATGTCCGGAGATTGCGAAAGGCGCTATAGAAATGCAAGTCTGTCTTTTTAATAATGGCAGCACTTGCTTTAGGTGAGATCCACAGATGGCACCCTTTACAAATCTGTTTCAAGAGGTGGAACAATACAGTGGCGATTGTCTGGCGCACTCTTGGGACCCAGGCCAGGCACCTTTGAGAACTGCAGAAAGTCAGCAGGTCGCAAGTCTCACTTCTTGTCACTGTGCTTAACAGACGTTATTCAATAGGGAATTCGGGAGAGGTTGCCTTACCCAGAGAGCGGCGAGAATGTGGAACTCGCTACCACAGGGAGTGGTTGAGGCGAATAGCAGCGATGCATTTAAGGGGAAGTGAGATAAACACACGAGGGAGAAAGGAATAGAGGGTTGTGCTGATGGGGTGAGATGAAGAGGGGTGGGAGGAGGCTCGTGTGGAGCATAAACACCGGCACGGACCAGTTGGGCTAAATGGCCTGTTTCTGTGCCGTACAGTCTGTGGTCAGTGGTTAATAATGCAGCCACTTTTCTGGTGTAACACACACGTCACCGTCAATGAAGGATGTGGATTTTAGGAAAACTGACCTGTTTCTGTCAGACCCATGCTCATATTGTTTGTGGATGTTGTGTTAGACTTGGCCATTATTCGACATCAACAGTACTGCAGGCAGGACTCTGGGGAAAAATGGGAAGAAAATATATCACAATTTAAAAAAAAACAGAGTTGCTGGGTCCTCTATTAATATACGTGTAATTTTATCTCTGAAGGTTGCAGTAGCACTTCAGTAACAATGCTGGAGATTAGCCATTAAACCTAGTCCGCCTGCTCAGGTAGATCAACATAGCACCCTCAACCAACGCCCTCAGAGACGTAATAGCTTATTCTTCTCGTTGTTACACAAGGACATAAGAATTAGGAGCAGGATGGGGCCAGATTCGGCCCCTCGAGCCTGCTCCGCAATTCAATAAGATCATGGCTGATCTTCGACCTCAACTCCACTTTCCCGCCCGATCCCCATATCCCTTGATTCCCCAAGAATCCAAAAATCTATCGATCTCAGCATTGAATATACTCAACGACTGCATGCACAGGCCTCTGCGGCAGAGAATTCCAAAAGATTCACAACCCTCTGAATGAAGAAATTCCTCCTCATCTCAGTCTTAAATGGCCGACCCCTTCTCCTGCCAGGGGGAAACAACCTCTCAGCATCTACCCTGTCAATCCCCCTCAGAATCTTGTATGTTTCAATGAGATCACCCTTCATTCTTCTAAACTCCAGAGAATATAGGCTCAATATACTCAATGCCTCCTCACAGAACAGCCCTCTCATCCCAGGAATCAATCCAATGAACCTTCGTTGCACTCACGCTGAGGCACCTCTATTTGTAGGATCTTGCTGTGTGTGAAAGGGTAACCGTGTTTTCTTACATACAACACTGATTGCTAATTCACCTTCTGCAGAGCACTTTGAGACATTTCCAAGGGTTGTGATCAGGCGCTATATAAATGCAAGTCCCTTTTTCTTTCATCTCATCTCATCAGCAGACCCTTCAGAACCACATGCTGGAATTATAACATGTCACAGTTCATCGCCACCATTCCAAACAGGTTGATCCCGAGCACCATTCAAAGCAGAGATTGCATCATGTGGATACACAAAGTACATATTAACTTGGAAAAGGCTTACAAAAGACTTTTTCCATCAAGAATTCACAGTGGAAAGGCTCTTTCCGCTTACCTGCCAGTTATACCTGGGTTCAGATTTCTCCAACATTCTTCCGGTCAACTGCGAAGCTGCACCTTACAATAAGCTCAAACTCATACACTCGTACACCAGCAGAGGGTTAGTAACCGGGGGGGGGGGGGGGGGGGGGGGGGGGGCGGAACAGGTTTAAGATCATTGGCAAAAATCCAGGGCTGAGATGAGGAGACATATTTTTACAATGTGGGTTATTGTGATCGGGAACTCGCTGCCTGAAAGGGTGGTGGAAGCAGATTCAATAGTAACTTTCAAAAGGAAAATGGATAAATGTTTAAAAAGGAAAAAATTGCAGGGAAAGAGCAGGGGAGTGGGACTAATTGGACAGCTCTTTCAAAGGCACGATGGGCCGAATGGCCCCCTTTAGTGCTGTTTGACTCTATGGCCTAGAAATTGGGTATCGTCCCTGAAAGGAAATGGTGCACTAAATCAAGCGCTGCATTTCCTTTCTGGGGCAAGGGCAGGGCGCACGGCCTGGAGGCGGGGCGAAAGGCTCGGGGGGACGGGGGCACAGTTCGGGGGGGTGGGGGACATGGCTCGGGGGGACGGAGCACACGGCTCGAGGGGGGGGGGGGGCGAGCGCACGACTCGGGGGGCAGGGCGCACGACTCGGGGGGCGGGGCGTACGGCTCAGGGGGATGGGGGCACAGTTCGGGGGTTGGGGGACATGGCTTGGGGGGACGGAGCGCACGACTCGGGGGGGGCGGGGCGTACGGCTCGGGGGCGGGGCCTACGGCTCAGGGGTGGGGCGGATGGCTCGGGGGCTGGGCGTACGGCTCGGGGGCGGGGCGTACGGCTCGGGGGCGGGGCGGATGGCTCGGGGGCTGGTCACACGGCTCGGGGGCGGGGCGGATGGCTCAGGGGCGGGGCGCACGGCTCGGGGGAGGGGCGGATGGCTCAGGGGCGGGGCGCACGTCTCGGGGGGGGCGGGGCGCACGGCTCGGGGGCGGGGCGGATGGCTCGGGGCGGGGCATATGGCTCGGGGGTGGGGCGGATGGCTCGGGGGGACGGGGCGCACGGCTCGGGGGTGGGGCGGATGGCTCGGGGGCTGGTCGCCCGGCTCGGGGGCGGGGCGCACGTCTCGGGGGGCGGGGCGCACTGGGCAGTGTACGAGAGGCTCTTCCCTCAATTCAAGGGAAAGGCCCATGCTGCATAATCTGCATATTGGGAACAGCTCCTGCCCGGACCACCGGGGAGCGGGAGTGCCGCAGCCATCAGCCTGGCACACAAGCTGAGCTCCGGGCTGAGCGATCGCGGCACCGTCCTCACACCCAAAGCGGAACCGCAGTGGAAAGGAAAACCGGGGAGATTTTTTTTTCAGCAGCAGCCAGCCACCTGCCCTTGAAATGTTGCCCCGGTAACGACTGCCCCCACCCCCCGGGGTACGCGCCCCCTGAGCCTGGCGTAGTCATCGCCCGGCGCTGCTGCACGGGGCGAAACCCAGTTTAGGTGCTAACGGGGCGAGGTGCACGCCGATGACATCACGATCTCCGGGCACAGGAGATCAGGACGCAACGCCATAGCGTCGCCGCTAAACTCCCGCCGAATTTAGCCAGAGTCGTTAGCAGCGCTGTGCCTGGAAGCAAAGTCATTTGCGCCCCGTTTGCGCCACCCGGGGGTGCAAATGACCCCAATTTCTCCCACTATGATTCTATATTCCAATCTGTACTAAGTTCCACACTCGCCAATCTCATTGGCTTCCTGTTCCCCCCCAACATATTGCTGTTCCCCATTTCCAAATCCCTGTATGCCTTCACTACAATACTTCCCATCTCTACCCCCCAGCACACACGCTCTGACTTATTCGGAACCCCCGCCCCCCTCATATCAGTGGCAGAGCCATTAGCAGCCAAGCTCTTCCTCAATCCATTCTATCTTGCCGCCTCTCTCCCTATGTCAAACGTCAAAACCTGCCATTGATTATCCCTTTGGCCACTTCTCTTCTTTTATCTATTTGCATCCCCTACACCTCTGGGCACCCTGCGGTCAACTGCAATGGCCTTATTCCCACTGAGATCCATTAACTCAGCGCAGAGAACAATCCTGAAGCCTTCCAGGTAAGTGTGACTCAGTCCCGTGCCACACAGTGCTCTGACTCACTGAGCCTTTAAGGGAACCGCAGAAGGCAGGTTTCTATTCATTGACCTGGAAGTTGTCATTCCTACAAGCCCATTACCGAATATACTAACAGTTGTCTCAACACAGTACTGTCAGAATGATGCCAGGGCTTACGGGGTTAAATTAAGAGGACAGATTCCATAAACTTGGCTTGTATTCCCTTTATAGTGGCCGTGTCTTCAGCTGTCTTGGCCCTAAGCTCTGGAACTCCCTCCCAAAACCTCTCCTTCTTCCTTTAAGACACTCCTTAAAACCTATCACTTTAACCAAGCTTTTGGTCACCTGCCTTAATTTTTTCTTTCGTGGCTCGATGTCAAATTTATCTGTTTTATCTTGTAACGCTGCTGTTGAAACACCTGGGGAGGTTTTACTACGTTAAAAGCGCTATATAAATAAAAGGGTCTTTTTATTATTATCGAGGTCTGATCTGATCGAGGTGGCTAAAATGTTAAAAGTATTTGATCGTGTAGATGCAGAGAAACTGTTTCCTCTGGTAGATGAAATCAAGCACAAGGGGGCATAATCTTAAAGTCCGAGCCAGGCCATTCAGGAGGCTAATCAGGAAGCACTTTTTCCCACGTAGGGTAATCTGGAACTCACGCCCACAAATCGGAGCTTTCAAGACTGAGATCGATAGATTTTTGGTGGGGAAGGGTATCGAGGGATATGGAGCAAGGGATGTTAAATGGAGTTGTGGTGCAGATCAGCCAGGAACTAATTGAGTGGTGGAGCAGGCCCGAGGGGCTGAATGCCCTCCTCCTGCTCCTATGTTCCGAGTACCTCGATCGTTCTTCCTAAATCGGTGCTGTTTCATGGTTTAATATTGGGGGGGTGGAGAGAGAGAGAGAGAGAGAGAGAGAGAGAGAGAGAGAGAGAGAGAGAGAGAGAGAGAGAGAGAGAGAGAGAGAGAGAGAGAGAGAGAGAGAGAGAGCCAGGGGGGGGGGGGGGGGGGGGCGGGGGGAGAAGAGAGAGTATTCGGGATGGGCGTAGAGAGAGAGAGAGAGCCTGGGGAGGGGGGGGGAGAAGAGAGAGTATTCGGGGTGGGCGTAGAGAGAGAGAGAGAGCCTGGGGAGGGGGGGGGAGAAGAGAGAGTATTCGGGGTGGGCGTAGAGAGAGAGAGAGAGCCCGGGGGGGGGGGGGGGGGGGGGGAGAAGAGAGAGTATTCGGGGTGGGCGTAGAGAGAGAGAGAGAGAGAGCCTGGGGAGGGGGGGGGGGGAGAAGAGAGAGTATTGGGGGGGAGGGGGGGGAAGAGAGAGAGAGAGCCTGGGGCGGGGGGGGGGGGGGGAGGAGGGAAGAGAGAGACACAGGTGTGGGGGGATCAGAGGGGATAGAGGGAACTCAGGGAAGACGGATCGGTGCATGTGTTACAAGGGACAAGAGACATCGTTGGATGGGATGAAATCCAGAAGTCATGACACTGTCAATATTCACTTCATACCCGATAAACCTGTTAACAATCCGTACACAATGCCCCATCTATGGCGGAGTGGGAGGGCGGAGGGGTGGGGTAAGGGACTTCGGCTGGAACTTGGTGGCTTTTGGGGAGATCTATCCTCTGTGGCAAATGGATCAAATTGCAAATTGGAAAGTCACTCAGAACTTGGGCTGGGCGGTTCCAGTTACACATTCCAGAGGAAGTTCAGTGTGTGGCTTATCCTCCAAGGGAACCAAGCAGCAATAGATCATGTGATAATGGAGAGCCAATCAGAGAAACGGCTGCCACTCAGTTAATACAAATAAACACATGCATAAATATTGGCCAGGACACCTGGGATAATTCCCCTGCTCTTCTTCAAAATAGTGCAGTGGGATCTTTTACGTCGACCTGAGAGGGTAGACGGGGCCTCGGTTTAACGTCTTATCTCCGACAGTGCTGTACTCCCTCCGCACTGCGCTGTAGTATCAGCCTAGATTTATGTGCCCAAGTTCCTGGAGTAGGACTTGAACCCACTGAGCCACAACTGACACTAAAGACATTTCAATAGAACAACAGATTAATATCAGGGTTAGAGCCTTGAGAATTAATGCCATTTGTTTCAGAGAAATAAGAAATTTAGATTGCAGACTGATTGAACTTTCATTTTCTAATAACAAGACACACAGAGAGATTATTCTTTTCATAACAAATATTGCAACAAAGGAAGTTAATGAGGCTGCACCAAAGATATAACATTAAAATGACATTTGGTTAATCAACAGGTTCACGTTCTTTTGCCTTTTAAAAACCTTCTAAACAGAAACCATTCTTTCACTTTCCCCACCCCACCACCCACAAAAAATAAAACCAACAAGTCTCAGAAACACAAGATTTATCCCCAAGAAAGTTACAGAAGACTTGAACGCCTACCTCATCTGCTTACTTTTCAAGGATACTGATGGATTGCTATTAATCTTATCCTAGTAATTAGGGAGTGAGGTTGATGTTAAATGGACAAGGATCATCACTCACAATTTGAAAGAAAAAGTGAAACAACTCTATGTTCCAGGAAGTAAGAGGTTGTTTTAAAAAAAAAGATGAGGCCCTGGCTTAGTAGGTCACATAAATGCCTGATTAAAATAAAGATGAATTGGAACCAGAAATGGCCCGTCAGGTTTTGGCAACTGACCTAGAATTATTACAGAATTCCCCAATCAAGTCACTTTAACCAGCTGTATTTTTTATTTAGTCAGGTTTTATTCATAATAAACTATAAGGACGCAAAGAAAGGCTTGCAATGACATAGCTCCTTTCACAACCACCAGACATCCCAAAGCCCTTTACAACCAATGAAGTACTTAAAAAAAAAAGTGTAGTCACTGTTATAATGTAGCAAACACAGCTGCCAATTTGCGCACAGCAAGCTCCCACAAACAGCAATTTGATAATGACCAGATAATCTGTTTTTTTGGTGATATTGATTGAGGGATGACTATTGTAATGTAGTGCCCACCACAGAAGGTGGTAACTGGATAGACACTAACTAGGGAACTAGGGCGTGTCAGCTGTGGTTCAGTGGGCAATACCCTCACCTCTGAGTCAGAAGGTTGTGGGTTCAAGTCCCACTCCAGAGACTTGAGCACAAAATCTAGGCTGTCACTCCAGTACAGTACTGAGGGAATGCTGCACTGTCGGAGGTGTTGTCCATCGAATGAGACATTAAACCGAGGCCCCGTCTGCTCTCTCAGGTGGACATAAATGATCCCATGGCACTATTTCGAAGAAGAGCAGGGGAGTGCTGGCCAATATTTATCCCCTCAAGCAACATCACTCAAAAAAGTGATTATCTGGTCATTACCACATTGCTGTTTGTGGGAGCTTGCTGTGCGTAAATTATCTGCTGTGTTTTCTACATTACAACAGTGACTACCCTCCAAAAGTACTTAATTGGCTGTAAAGTGTTTGAGACATTGTGAAAGTGTTGTATAAATGCAAGTCTTTCTTTTAAGGCTGCTCACCTCTCGCTGACCTTCGGGTTCAGTGGATTTGCTGCTCCACATGCCATTGGGCATGTCCAAGAGAATCAGTTTAACATGGATTCTATTACCACCTCCAGACTCAAAAACTCTGCAGCCCACAGGCTGTCCTGCACTAAGTTCCACTCATCCATCAACCCTGCCCTCATTGCCCTTCACTGGCTCTGTGCTCCAGTGCTTCTTCTAAAATCCTCCTCTTGAAAACCATCCGTGTATCACCCCACCTTATCTCCTCCAGCTGTATATCCCCCCTGCCTTCACTTTCTGTGCCTCTGATTCCAGCCTCTTGTGTATGTCCATGGGTGGCCCAACCTTCGGCTGCCTGGGTCCTACTCTCTGGACCTGCCAACCTAAACCCTTTAGGCACTTTACAACCTCCCAGACTCAATATCGAGTTCAACAATTCCAGACCATGACCAATGCCCCCATTTTTTTGGACAGCAGGTGCTGGTAATGACTCTGCTGTAGCCATTTACACCTCTCGACCCATCTTTTGGTTCTTTTCTTGTCCCATTACCATCTCCTTTTGCCTTGCACCATCATCCCTTTTGTCCATTTAATTTCTCCTGCCTTCCACCCTGTCACACACCCCTTTGTTATTTCCATCTCCCGCCCTTTCCCTGCCTCTGTATTGCTTAAAACCTGTTACCTCTCTAACCCTTTCCAGTTCTGCCGATAGATCTTTGACCTGAAACGTTACCTCTGTTTCTTTGTCCACACAGAGGGTGCTGAGTATTTCCAGCATTTTCTACTTATATTTCCTAAACCACATCTTCCTCTCCTCCTCTGCCTTCTTTTGCAAGCTTTTCAGCCAAGCTTTTTGGCAACCCCTTCAAACTTCGCCTTTCCTTCCCGACGTCTGTTTTCCATACGCCTATCCGTGAAGCACTGTGGAATGTTTGAATGCTAAACATCCTATATAAATGCCAGATGTTGTTGTCTATGCCATTACACAATATCCACACACATCTGCTTTGTCCTGGCCAATGTTTATCCCTCAATCAACATAACAAAAACAAATTATCTGGCCATTATCACATTGTTGTTTGTGGGAGCTTGCTGTGTGCAAATTGGCTGCCACATTTCCTACGTTACAACAGTGACTACACTCCAAAAAATGACTTCATTGGCTGTAAAGAGCTTTGAGACATCCGGTGGTCGTGAAAGGCACTATATAAATACAAGTCTTTCTTTCTCTTTTTCCATAGGCATTACTAGAAAGTGATAAGGAGCAACTTCAATTAACTTTTCCCTCGGTATCGAAGATGTTGAACACTATTGTAGGATCTTTCCAGTTGTTCCTCTGAACTCAGTTAATTCAGCAGAAACCAGGCATCAAACCTCATTACACGTCATCATCATAGGCAATCCCTCGAATCGAGGATGACTGGCTTCCACGTCAAAAAGTTCCCAGGTGTTTCAATGATGGACCTAAAATTCCAGGTCTGAACTAAATCTTGAAGGGTGGAAGATGCCTGTGCGTGGATTCTTTTAACGTGTGGTGACCGTTGCACACCAGCCACCACATGGGCTTGACAGAGCTATGTCTTGGTCCAGTAGCAAGGATTAACCAAGACGACTGGAGACCTGCTCTGCTGCATGGACCTACTGCGCACACATATCGCAGTGTGGGCTGGCCCGTGCTGCCCCTGGGTCCTCGCCTCTTCTGGGCCCTGAACTCACGCCTCTCCTGGGCCCCGATCACGTCCCGCTATAATCTCTCGCTGCTTCTTCGCCATGACCTCGCAGCTCCTGCAGTACCTGCCCACGTTCCAATTACCGGCCTGGACCTTGATGACGTCACTCTTCACTGCCGTTGCTCTCCTGCTCCAGCATCTGCTGCTCCCTGGAGTGGTATGCTGCCACACTGCCCCTTCCGCTTCCTGGTCCGTTCCGATGGTGCTCACAGGCCAGGGCCCGCTCAGCCTGCTGGGCCAGGCCGCCACGCTGTTCCTTCTGCTCCCTGGCCTGCTCCGATGGCATAAGCCATGAGGGGGGGTTCAATAGTGACTACACTTCAAAAAGTAATTCTGATGAAAGTTCATCGACCTGAAATGTTAACTGTGTTTCTCTCTCCACAAACCCGCTGAGTATTTACTGCATTTTATTTCAAAAAGTACTTAATTGGCTGTAAAGTGCTTTGGGACATCCTGAGGTCGTGAAAAGTGCTATATAAATTCTTTCTTTTTTTTGCTAAATTGACATTTTCAATAGAGTGAGGCAAGTTTCACTTGGTTGCAGGCACTGAGTGTGCAGGTTGCTGCCACCTGGAGGACAGGTGAGGCTCTGGCGGGGAAAGACTACAACACCCATGATGCTGTTCGCCAGCCGCGCAGGCGCAATGATCGATTCCCCCCCCCAGGCTGCGCGACGAGGCGCCGATTCCCAGAGCGGCCGGCGGGCGGGAGGTGCACGGCTCAGGCCCAGGCCTCGGCCCCGGCGGCCCGCGACACTCCGCTTCAGCTCTTAGTTAGAGAGGGAGGGAGAGAGAGAGACAACACGGAGCTGCTGCCGAACGCGAGCTTCCAAGCGATGGACTCGCAGCTGACCATCCAGCGTGCAGGCCGCGGCGTTACCGGCAGGTGGGGGATGGGACACAGCACTGGAGCACAGAGAGAGGAGTGGGGGAAGAGGAGAGGCGAGGGGGGTTGCGGGGAAACTACCTGAGGAGCGTAAGGGAAAGGTGAGGGAGGGGAAGCACCTGGGGTCGGGACTAAAATATGGGATTTTGGGGGGGGGGGTAAAATTTGGGGTGGGGTGGAATCTGGGGTGTGTGGGGTAGTATCTGGGATGTGTGGGGTAGTATCTGGGGTGTGTGGGGTAGTATCTGGGGTGTGTGGGGTAGTATCTGGGGTGTGTGGGGTAGTATCTGGGTTGAGGGTGGGGTAGTATCTGGGGTGTGTGGGGTAGTATCTGGGTTGAGGGTGGGGTAGTATCTGGGGTGTGTGGGGTAGTATCTGGGGTGTGTGGGGTAGTATCTGGGTTGAGGGTGGGGTAGTATCTGGGTTGAGGGTGGGTCTTGGTGGTATGTGGGGGAGGGGGGGAAGTGGGGCAAGATCTGGGACAGTGGGGAGCACTTGGATCAGGACCTCACTCTGCATGGGACTGGATCTAAAGTTGAACTTGGGCTTGGGGAGGTGGATTGGTAGATGTCGTGAGACCTGGACATAGTTGATGAGGAGGGGGCAAGGGGGGAAAAGTCTCTGTGTCTCGAATAGGGCCATGTTTTTTTTTTGGTGTCCACCTAAGCAGTCAGTTCGCGCCTTGGTTTAACGTCTCATGTGAAACACAGCACCTCCGACAGTTCAGCACTCCCTCGGTGCTGCACTGAATTGATAGAATAGATTTTGTGCTTAAATCTCCGGATTAGGACTTCAACTCATGACCTTCTGACTCAGGTCGAAGGTGGAGTTCAGGTCGAAGATCAGCCATGATCTTGTTGAATGGCAGAGCTGTGTCAAAGGTCTAATTCTCCTGCTCCTAACTCTGATGTTCTTATGATCCAAGCTGATCAGGAATAAGGGAGAGAACTTGTTGGCCAGAGTTAAAAATACATGCCTGCTCACTCCTTTTGTTTGCTTGTAATTATATTTACTGGGTACTTTACTGTCTTCTTATTTATTGGAGGGGGGGGCGAGGGAATTTAGGAGCAGTGCTGTAGTTGTCAGCTGTGGCTCAGTGGGACCCTCTGAGTCAGAAGGTTGTGGGTTCAAGTCCCACTCCAAGGACTTGAGCACATGAATCTAGGCTGACACTCCCAGTGCAGTACTGAGGGAGCACTGCACTGTCGGAGGTGCCGTCTTTCGATTGAGACTTTAAACCGAGGCCCCGTCTGCCCACTCAGGTGGACGTAAAAGATCCTATGGCATCATTTCAAAGAAGAGCAGGGGAGTTATTCCCGTTGTTCTGGCCAATATTTATTCCTCAGTCGACAGCATAAAAACAGATTATCTGGTCATTATCACATTGCCGTTTGTGGGAGCTTGCTGTGCATAAGTTGGCTGCCGTGTTTCCCACATTACAACAGTGACTACACTGCAAAAGTACTTCATTGGCTGTAAAGTGCCTTGAGATGTCCAGTGGTCATAAGGCTCTGTGCCTCAATGCGAGGAGTATTCGGAATAAGGTGGATGAATTAACTGCGCAGATAGCTGTTAATGGATACAATGTAACTGGCATCACAGAGACATGGCTTCAGGGTAACCAAGGCTGGGAACTCAACATCTAGGGGTATTCAGCATTTAGGAAGGATAGACAGAGAGGAAAAGGAGGCGGGGTGGTGTTGCTGGTTAAAGAGGAAATTGCAATAGTAAGGAAGGACATTGGCTTGGATGAAGTGGAATCTGTATGGGTGGAGCTACGGAATACCAAAGGTTAGAAAACGCTGGTGGGAGTTGTGTACAGGCCACCAAACAGCAGTAGTGAGGTTGGGGACAGCATCAAACAAGAAATAAGGGATGTGTGCAGTAAAGGTACAGCTGTTATCATAGGCGACTTTAATTTACATATAGATTGGGCTAACCAAACTGGTAGCAATGCGGTAGAGGAGGATTTCCTGCAGTGTATTAGGGATGGTTTTCTTGACCAATATGTCGAGGAACCAACTAGAGAGCTGGCCATCCTAGACTGGGTGATGTGTAATGAGAAGGGACTAATTAGCAATCTTGTTGTGCGAGGCCCCTTGGCGAAGAGTGACCATTATATGGTAGAATTCTTTATTAAGATTGAGAGTGACACAGTTAATTCAGAAACTAGGATCCTAAACTTAAGGAAAGCTAACTTCGACGGTATGAGACGTGAATTGGCTAGAATAGACTGGCAAACGATACTTAAAGGGTTGATGGTGGATAGGCAATGGCAAACATTTATAGATCACATGGATGAACTTCAACAGTTGTACATCCCTGTCTGGAGTAAAAATAAAACCGGGAAGGTGGCTCAACCGTGGCTAACAAGGGAAATTAAGGATAGTGTTTGATCCAAGGAAGAGGCATATAAATTGGCCAGAAAAAGCAGCAAACCTGAGGACTGGGAGAAATTTAGAATTCAGCAGAGGAGGACAAAGGGTTTAATTAGGAGGGGGAAAATGTTGATACGGATTCTTTTTCCCTCAATCTGTTTCAGCGAATACACTGACGCGAACACCTTGCATTTTCTGTAAAGGATCTTTATTGAAGATTCTCCGGCCGGGACTTGTCAAGACAAAGGAACACTCTCAATCAGAGCCTGTTTACCTTCCCCTGGACAAGTCCCTTTTCAGCGCGAAAAGCACAGTAGATATACATTTTCAAAACAGTACACATTTGATTAGCACTTGGTCTAGCCAATCCCTTTCTGCCTCCCCCCCCCCCCCCCCCCCCCCCGAGTACGTCCAATGGCAGGCAAGAAAGTCTCCCAATTAGGGCTGGTGTCAGGTAGGTTAGTTATAGCTTTGCTACACTATCTTCCCTTATCAGTAAAGAACCCAATTAGTTTCTCTTCTTCCTTATCAGTGGAAGCTATTACTTTTCTCTTCCTATCTAGAATTGCTTTCTTTCTTTGTGCTGCCTTGGGCTTTCTCATGACCCGTGTCTAACCTCAACTTCAACTCTTGGTAACCCCTTTTTTTCCTGTTGATTCTGCAGTTGTCTGTATCTTGACCATTTCTTTAGCTATTTTCCCATGATTCCCTATCTCCATCCTTTTGCCACCTTCTCTCATCATCTACCACTTTCGCAACCCTTTTACACATTCTCAAAAATAGAGTACGAGAGGAAGCTTGCCGGGAACATAAAAACTGACTGCAAAAGCTTCTATAGATATGTGAGGAGGAAAAGATTAGTGAAGACAAACGTAGGTCCCTTGCAGTCGGACTCGGGTGAATTAATAATGGGGAACAAAGAAATGGCAGACCAATTGAACAAATACTTTGGTTCTGTCTTCACAAAGGAAGACACAAATGACCTTCCGGATGGACTTGGGGACCGAGGGTCGAGTGAGAAAGAGGAACTGAAGGATATCTTTATTAGGCAGGAAATTGTGTTGGAGAAATTGATGGGGTTGAAGGCCGATAAATCCCCGGGGCCTGATTGTCTGCATCCCAGAGTACTTAAGGAGGTGGCCCTTGAAATAGTGGATGCATTGGTGATCATTTTCCAACAGGCTATTGACTCTGGATCAGTTCCCATGGACTGGAGGGTAGCTAATGTAACACCACTTTTTAAAAAAGGAGGGAGAGAGAAAACGGGTAATTATAGACCGGTTAGCCTGACATCAGTAGTGGGGAAAATGTTGGAATCAATTATTAAGGATGAAATAGCAGCGCATTTGGAAAGCAGTGACAGGATCGGTCCAAGTCAGCATGGATTTATGAAAGGGAAATCATGCTTGACAAATCTTCTGGAATTTTTTGAGGATGTAACTAGCAGAGTGGACAAGGGAGAACCAGTGGATGTGGTTTATTTAGACTTTCAAAAGGCCTTTGACAAGGTCTCACATAAAAGATTGGTGTGCAAGATCAAGGCACATGGTATTGGGGGTAATGTACTGGCGTGGATAGAGAATTGGTTGGCAGGCAGGAAGCAGAGAGTCGGGATAAACGGGTCCTTTTCGGAATGGGAGGCAGTGATTAGTGGAGTGTTGCAGGGCTCAGTGCTGGGACCCCAGCTCTTTATAATATGCATTAATAATTTGGATGAAAGAATTGAGTGTAATATCTCCAAGTTTGCAGATGACACTAAACTGGGTGGCGGTGTGAGCTGTGAAGAGGATGCTAAGAGGTTGCAGGGTGATTTGGACAGGTTAGGTGAGTGGGCAAATGCATGGCAGATGCAGTATAATGTGGATAAATGTGAGGTTATCCACTTTGGTGGCAAAAACACGAAGGCAGAATATTATCTGAATGGTGGCAGATTAGGAAAAGGAGAGGTGCAACGAGATCTGGGTGTCATGGTTCATCAGTCATTGAAAGCTGGCATGCAGGTACAACAGGCGGTGAAGAAGGCAAATGGCATGTTGGCCTTCATAGCTAGGGGATTTGAGTATCGGAGCAGGGAGGTCTTACTGCAGTTGTAGAGGGCCTTGGTGAGGCCTCACCTGGAATATTGTGTCCAGTTTTGGTCTCCTAATCTGAGGAAAGACGTTCTTGCAATTGAGGGAGTGCAGCGAAGGTTCACCAGACTGATTCCAGGGATGGCTGGACTGACATATGAGGAGAGACTGGATCAACTGGGCCTTTGTACACTGGAGTTTAGAAGGCTGAGAGGGGATCTCATAGAAACGAATAAGATTGTGACGGGACTGGACAGGTTAGATGCGGGAAGAATGTTCCCGATGTTGGGGAAGTCCAGAACCAGGGGACATAGTCTTAGGATAAGGGGTAGGCCATTTAGGACTGAGATGAGGAGAAACTTCTTCACTCAGAGAGTTGCTAACCTGTGGAATTCCCTGCTGCAGAGAGTCGTTGATGCCAGTTCATTGGATATATTCAAGAGGGAGTTAGATATGGCTCTTATGGCTAAAGGGATCAAGGGGTATGGAGAGAAAGTGGGAAAGGGGTACTGAGGGAATGATCAGCCATGATCATATTGAATGGTGGTGCAGGCTCGAAGGGCCGAATGGCCTACTCCTGCACCTACTTTCTATGTTTCTATGAAAGGGGCTATATAAATGCAAGTCTTTCTTTAGTTGTCTAATTTTATAGTTTTCACAAACTGCTTTAAAAGAATTAGCAGATTCTTTACACAGTGAATGTAATGATCAGGAATGCACTGGCTGTAAGGGAATTGGATGAATATTTGAAAGGAAAACATGAACAGGGGGAGTGGGATTAATTGGATAGCTCTCCCAAAGAGCCGGCACAGGCACGATGGGTCAAATGGCCTCCTTCTGTGCTGTATCACTCTCTGATTCTATGAAAAGAATTAGCAGATCTTCTATAGTATCAGTGACGTGTAGTTTGGAGCAGCAGTTAGCTGCTGCGGTCCAGCTGTGCTTAACCGGCTCATTAGCATGTTGGCCACAATACACTGTCACAGAATGATAGAATGTGTACAGGAAATCTTGCCTCTAAACCTCAAGGGAAATCTGGTCGTGCTCTTAGTAAAGAACCGGTGTTTTTGAGGAAGAGTATAATGGAAAGCCCTATAAACTGGTGGTGTAGCTTGTCTTCAAAAGAAAGATTTGACAAATTTCTGCATAAAAGGTTCCTAGTTAAGATTTCAAGTAGTTGGGATTTAGGTTAAACCCAGGGAATGGATGAGAAATTGGTTGATGGTTGGAAGCAGTGGCTACATGTTAGAAAGAAAGACTTGCATTTCATGACCACCGGATGTCTCAAACTATTGGAGTGTAGTCACTGTTGTAATGTGGGAAACGCGGCAGCCAGTTTGTGCACTGTAAGCTTCCACAAACAACAATGTGATAATGACCAGATAATCTGTATTTTTGTTATGTTGATTGAGAGATAAATATTAGCCAGGACACCGGGGATAACTCCTCTGCTCTTCTTCGAAATAGTGCATGGGATCTTTTACTTGCACTTGAGAGGGCAGACGGGGCCTCGGTTCAAAGTGTCGTCCGAAAGACAGCACCTCCGACTGGGCAGCACTCCCTCAGTCAGGAGTGTCAGCCTTTTTTTTTGTGCACAAGTCCCTGGAGTGGGATTTGAACCCACGACCTTCTGGCTCAGAGTCGAGTGTGCTACCCACTGAGCCACAGCTGACATGGTTCGGGTAGTTAGGAATGACTCCGCTGAGTACCTCAGATATTGGTATCGGGATTTCTACTGTTAATTTTTCACAAAGCAAATCGAATGTTGAACTACATGAGCTATGTAGTTCTGCACAGTCCTCCATTCGCCTTTCACTATCTTGAATGCAACACGTCGAAAAGAACAGGGGAGATGGAAACCTAGGGATCATTTTAATAACAGTTGCAATAGAGAGGGATGTTTGATGTCTTATGAATGGATGAGCTGAGCGAATCCGAGTGGCCTTCCTCATTTGTATCTATCTTGTGGGGGAAAAAGTGTCCTTTGTTGCCACTTGAGAAGATTAATACTGCCTTTGGAGCAAAACTAGCTCCCCATTTAACACTAGAAATGATGTGAAGCTGTCGCTAAGCATGAGATAAAATTAATTTTATTATGTCTTCACACTGCCCTGAATCATTGTTCTTAGATATTGAGAAATAGAAACATAGAAACATAGAAAATAGGTGCAGGAGTAGGCCATTCGGCCCTTCTAGCCTGCACCGCCATTCAATGAGTTCATGGCTGAACATGCAACTTCAGTACCCCATTCCTGCTTTCTCACCATACCCCTTGATTCCCCTAGTAGTAAGGACTTCATCTAACTCCTTTTTGAATATATTTAGTGAATTGGCCTCAACAACTTTCTGTGGTAGAGAATTCCACAGGTTCACCACTCTCTGGGTGAAGAAATTCCTCCTCATCTCGGTCCTAAATGGCTTCCCCCTTATCCTTAGACTGTGAACCCTGGTTCTGGACTTCCCCAACATTGGGAACATTCTTCCTGCATCTAACCTGTCTAACCCCGTCAGAATTTTAAACGTTTCTATGAGGTCCCCTCTCATTCTTCTGAACTCCAGTGAATATAAGCCCAGTTGATCCAGTCTTTCTTGATAGGTCAGTCCCGCCATCCCGGGAATCAGTCTGGTGAACCTTCGCTGCACTCCCTCAATAGCAAGAATGTCCTTCCTCAGGTTAGGAGACCAAAACTGTACACAATACTCCAGGTGTGGCCTCACCAAGGCCCTGTACAATTGTAGCAACACCTCCCTGCCCCTGTACTCAAATCCCCTCGCTATGAAGGCCAACATGCCATTTTCTTTCTTAACCGCCTGCTGTACCTGCATGCCAACCTTCAATGACTGATGTACCATGACACCCAGGTCTCTTTGCACCTCCCCTTTTCCTAATCTGTCACCATTCAGATAATAGTCTGTCTCTCTGTTTTTACCACCAAAGTGGATAACCTCACATTTATCCACATTATACTTCATCTGCCATGCATTTGCCCACTCACCTAACCTATCCAAGTCGCTCTGCAGCCTCATAGAATTCTCCTTGCAGCTCACATTGCCACCCAACTTAGTGTCATCCGCAAATTTGGAGATACTACATTTAATCCCCTCGTCTAAATCATTAATGTACAGTGTAAACAGCTGGGGCCCCAGCACAGAACCTTGCGGTACCCCACTAGTCACTGCCTGCCATTCTGAAAAGTCCCCATTTACTCCTACTCTTTGCTTCCTGTCTGACAACCAGTTCTCAATCCATGTCAGCACACTACCCCCAATCCCATGTGCTTTAACTTTGCACATTAATCTCTTGTGTGGGACCTTGTCGAAAGCCTTCTGAAAGTCCAAATATACCACATCAACTGGTTCTCCCTTGTCCACTCTACTGGAAACATCCTCAAAAAATTCCAGAAGATTTGTCAAGCATGATTTCCCTTTCACAAATCCATGCTGACTTGGACCTATCATATTACCTCTTTCCAAATGCACTGCTATGACATCCTTAATAATTGATTCCATCATTTTACCCACTACCGATGTCAGGCTGACCGGTCTATAATTCCCTGTTTTCTCTCTCCCTCCTTTTTTAAAAAGTGGGGTTACTTTGGCTACCCTCCACTCCATAGGAACTGATCCAGAGTCAATGGAATGTTGGAAAATGACTGTCAATGCATCCACTATTTCCAAGGCCACCTCCTTAAGTACTCTGGGATGCAGTCCATCAGGCCCTGGGGATTTATCGGCCTTCAATCCCATGAATTTCCCCAACACAATTTCCCGACTAATAAGGATTTCCCTCAGTTCCTCCTCCTTACTAGACCCTCCGACCCCTTTTATATCCAGAAGGTTGTTTGTGTCCTCCTTAGTGAATACCGAACCAAAGTACTTGTTCAATTGGTCCGCCATTTCTTTGTTCCCCGTTATGACTTCCCCTGATTCTGACTGCAGGGGACCTACGTTTGTCTTTACTAACCTTTTTCTCTTTACATATCTATAGAAACTTTTGTAATCCGTCTTAATGTTCCCTGCAAGCTTCTTCTCGTACTCCATTTTCCCTGCCCCAATCAAACCCTTTGTCCTCCTCTGCTGAGTTCTAAATTTCTCCCAGTCCCCGGGTTCGCTGCTATTTCTGGCCAATTTGTATGCCACTTCCTTGGCTTTAATGCTATCCCTGATTTCCCTTGATAGCCACGGTTGAGCCACCTTCCCTTTTTTATTTTTACGACAGACAGGAATGTACAATTGTTGTAGTTCATCCATGCGGTCTCTAAATGTCTGCCATTGCCCATCCACAGTCAACCCCTTCAGTATCATTCGCCAATCTATCCTAGCCAATTCACGCCTCATACCTTCAAAGTTACCCTTCTTTAAGTTCTGGACCATGGTCTCTGAATTAACTGTTTCATTCTCCATCCTAATGCAGAACTTGCATTTATATAGCGCTTTTCACACACTCGGGACATCCCAAAGCACTTTACAGCCAATAGTACTTTTGAAGTGTAGTCACTGTTGGAAATGCGACACCAAATTTGCGCACAGCAAGATCTCTCAAACCACAATGTGATAATGGCCAGATAATATGTTTTAGTGATATGGTTGAGGGATAAATATTTTCTGGTACACAGGGTCTTTGAAATTATACCATGCATGGGACCTTTTCCATCTGTCTGAGAGGGCAGGCAAGCTTCGGTTTAACCTCTCATCTGAAAAATGGCACATCCGACAGTGCAACACTCCCTCAGTGTTGCACTGGAGTGTCAGCCTGAATTATGTGCTGACCAATGTTCCCGCAATACTCCTGTGAAGCGCCTTGGGACGTTTCACTATGTTAAAGGCGCTATATAAATACAAGTTGTTGTTAAGCTGTGCGGCCGTGCAACGGTCTGGAGGTCCTGTGCAGCTGACTTGTCAGCTTTTAAATGGGAAAAACTGTGTCTGTGCGGAAGTTTGAATGGGCCGCGCAGTCAGTTAAAGGGGCCACGCATCCCGCAAAAAAATGAGTGAACACATTGATGCTCACGTTTTTAGATATCAAGCCCACTTATAGGAAGGCGTTACTGTTTGATTTTCCTCTTGTCCCTGTAGTTCCTTTCCTCCTGTTGAAATTGCTGACTCCTCCTGGGTACAGTTCCACATCATGAACTGCCTTCTGATACTGCTCCTAAGTGCCGATACTTCAAGCTTGTTAGCAGTCTTATGAGATGTGGACACTCTGTGATCTTTTTGTTTTAGTCAGTTTGAAGCGATTCTCAGCATTTCTTTACACACACACACACACACACACACACACACACACCACATACACACACACACACACACACACACACACACCACATACACACACACACACCACATACACACACACACACCACATACACACACACACACACACACCACATACACACACACACACACACACACACACACACACACACGGGCTGCATCCAATCAAACATAGGAAATATCTGCCTTGCTTGAACCCACAACCTTTTGACTCGGAGGCGAGAGTGCTACCCACTGAGCCAAGGCTGACACCTAAAATGTAGTACTGCCCGAGCGTTGTAGTTTGACTGTGTGTCCTGTGTATTACATTTTCAGGATTGAGAGTTATTCCTGCAAGATGGCCGACGAAGACAAACATATTCAAGCATTTCTGTCAGGAGGGACGACTGCACGTTCTGGAGGCCCTTTCACCGCCTCAGACCACTGGCATCAGCTAGAACAAGTAAGCTTTGGTTTGTCATTTGGACAAACCTTCTGGATTTATCTTTTTGTTTATAGGGTGAATCGGAAACGGGACTTAACTCATAAAGAAACTTGTTTCAGTGAAACCTTTCCTCATCCCACCTGATGCTGTTAGAAGCCCATTCTGAAAATGTATTTTCTTGAATATTTCCCCAGTTGCATTAAATGAATTCAGTGAGTAAAGTTTAGTGGTCATAAGGGAGATTGGATGATTCATTGGGTGATGGTGATTTAGATACTGGCCTCTCACCTTTAGGACCAGTCCAGACTGATGGATGGGCGCAGTGAAATGTGAAATGAAGTCTCGGTCTAGTTCCCTGTGGACAAACCTTCCCCGATTCATTAATAATAAGCAGCAAATTGGCATTTTTCTTTTATTCATTGGATTTGGGCATTTCTGGCAAGGCCAGCATTTATTGTCCACCCCTGATTGCCCTTGGGAAGGTGGTGGTGAGACAACTGAGTGGCTTCCTAGACCATTTCAGAGGGCAGTTAAGAGTCAACCATTGCTGTGGGTCAGGCATCACATATAGGCCAGACTGGGTAAGGATGGCAGATTCGATTCCAATCCCTGAAGGACATTAGTGAACCAGATGGGTCCTTCCTACAATCCAGTAGTTTCATGGTCACCGTTACTGACACTGGCTTTTTAATGACAGATTTATTCAATTAACTGAATTTAAATTTCACTGAACTCATGTGTCTCTATCATTAATCTAGGCCTCTGGATTACAAGTCCAGTAACGTAACCACTATGCTACCGTTCCCCTATATAGGATGACGGGTGTGGGTAATGCCACACTGATTCAGTCGGGGCTGCTCATCTTGCGTTGCGGCAGAGGCAGATTGTTGGGTCAGAGAGAGGGAACTTTGATCTGCGCATAACTGCGCTATACCTGTCCTGGGAGCGCTGGATGTTGATGCTGGGTGTCTGAAATGGAAAATGTCCCATTCCCCAGCACTAATTCTCCTCATCTTTGTGAGCATAATGTTCACAAAAAGTATATATTTATTTAAAAGCTGGGTGGCCTTAATGGGTGTAGTTTGTGTGTGAGAGACTGAATTTAGCAGTAACAATTGTAGATCAAACTTCACTAGAGAGCAGAAGACTTGGGTCATGGATAATGGTATTGTCTGAAAAATGAAAGTATCTTGGACTGGTATTACTGAGTGGTTAAGGAAAACTCCACAGGTTTGTGTTTCAGGAGGCTCACACCAGGTAGGATAGGGGATGTCCTATTGCAGTATTATTGGCAAAACAGATAAGATCGCAAATGGCAGTGAAAGGCTCACGGCGCTTGAATAAGTTGCAAAAATTAGAGCCCAGTTCCTGCTTTTGGCAGAGCCAGGCACTCGTGGGAGAGGTTTCATTATTGAATCATAGTTTACAGCACGGAAGGAGGCCATTTCGGCCCATCGTGTCCCTGACTGCCAACAAGAGCCTATCCAGCCTAATCCTCCTTTCCAGCTCTAGATCCATAACTCTACAGGTTATGGCACTTTAGGTGCACATCCAAGTACTTTTTAAATGTGGTGAGGGTTTCTGCCTCTACCACCCTTTCAGGCAGTTTGAGCTCTTGGTTCCTGAGAGAGGTTCTGGCTTCCCTTTCAGATTAAGTATTTTGAGAGATTGAGGAGAGAACAGAGGTCCTTCCCCACTTTTTGGAACTCTCCAGTAAAGTTGATATGGAATAAGAACATCAGAATTTGGAACAGGAGTAGGTCATAGGGCCCCTCGAGCCTGCTCCGCCATTCAGTAAGATCATGGCTGATCATCGGCCTCAACGCCACCTTTTTGGGTACCATTTTCTATTTATGTGGTCATAGTATACATGGATGCATCTTTGTCCAGCAGTGTCATAGGCTTATAGTGCATTAGTAGAGGAACATTCTCACGTAAGTTTATACAGTTTCATTTTGTGCCGATATATTTGTGCAATATTCTTAATCCATCAAAATTATCACCAGTACCACCATTATATTTCAACCTGGTATCATACAGCTCCCAATGCTCTCTGTACACACAACCTGACTATAGAAGAACAAAATCTATCATTGCGCCCCTAGCTGCTCTTCCACAGTTCACTGTCCTTCTGAGAAAAGACCCGTCACCCTACCTGACCTGGGCTACAAGTGACCCAATCCCACACTACGTGGTTGACTCTTGATGCCTTCAGAGGGATGAGCAATGAATGCTGCTTTGTCGATGCCACCTGCATCTCAAGAACGAACAAAGAAATAAATGGACATAGTACACACCCATTATGCTTTATTGAAATACTTTTTATTTGTTATCAATAAGCTTTTTTTTAATGCTTTCTTCCCATACTATATGCCATGGTGATGATCACCTTCCAGATATTCCATGAGGGGAGACAATGGCTCCTGATCTGTATTGCTCCTGCAGCACATCTTCCATCAGGAACTCACCATGGCAGCGAGCACATTCCCTGCCTGTGCTTGAACTCTGACGCCCTGTGTAGCCTACAATTGGATTCTCTTCAGATTGCCATCCAATTAGTGTGAAGGCTTTGGCTTTTAATAAAGACCAACTTCCCAGTCTTGGCTTTTTGGAACTCTCCAGTAAAGTTGATACAGAATAAGAACATAAGAATTCGGAGCAGGAGTAGGCCATAGGGCCCCTCGAGCCTGCTCCGCCATTCAATAAGATCATGGCTGATCATCGGCCTCCACGCCACATTCCTGTCCAATCTCCATATCCCTTGATTCCCCTAGAGTCCAAAAATCTATTGATCTCAGCCTTGAATATACTTAGCCTCAGCATCCACAGCCCTCAGGGGCAGAGAATTCCAAAGATTCACAACCCTCTGAGTGAAGAAATTCCTCCTCGTCTCTGTCTTACATGGCCGACCCCTTATCCTGAGACTGTGCCCCCTAGTTCTAGATACACCAGCCAGGGGAAGCAACCTCTTAACATCTACCCTGTCAATCCCCTTGATGATGAACAGCCATTCAATCCTCCGATTTTATCTTCCAGGCTAAGTCAGAGTGGAGATGACAGCGAGGGTCCGCTGTGTGACAACTGCAGTAGTAAGACTTTGTTTTACTTAATTGCTGCACTCGATGCGTCCTTCCGCCCAGACTATGACTTCAGCAGAGCAAGGAGCCTGGCCCTCAACTGGGTAAGTGGAGGCTGAATTGGATTGCAGGGTTAATATTAGCTGGGTTCAAAGATGATTTACTTGTTTTTAATGCAGCAGGACTGTGCTGGGCATCTGTTCAACTTAAAAAGTTGGGGCTAAATAGCAAGCCAAAATGCTGGTTGTGATATAAATAAACTTTTACTGTAAAAAGAACCGTATATAAGTTTTCTTTTAAGAGAGTATCTCAAACAGTGCTCTTACTGAGTTTATTTAGCATATATGCTGTAGGAAAAAAAATTGTGCTTAAGCCAAAATACTTTGATATCTTGCCAATACGCTTCTTGTGTCCTCTTAGTTCAACACCTCGCATTTCTCCTCCCGCAAAGCCCACCAGTGGCCGACATGTAGCCCACAAGTACTTCACCCCAGTGTTAAACAGCTTGACATTCTCTCCACCCATGCCCCAAGTTTGAAATCGGGGGGGAAAAAAACCCTATAATTATGCAGCTGGATTTTGCTTTATTGTTAAAATAGACGGCATACTATAGTTTCACACACCGCACCGATATGCTTTGTCTAAAATCCTCCGAGAGAACCACTGTTTAACATTTACTGGCCCCTTATTTCCTTCCCACTGTCTTTTTATATCACGGTGTTTAGATAACTGAAATACAGTGGCCAAGGTCAGTACGGTTTCTCGATATTGTCGTCGTCTTCAACGGGAATGTTTTGTGCATTTATGAATGGTTGCTAATCTACTTCTTGCTGTCTGGGTTCCGCAGGATGTAAATGCAGTGAATGACAGCTTGTCCTCGGCTGCTGGCGAGGACTTTAACCAACTGAAGCCCGAACTATGGAAGACCATTAATGATGAGATCTGTCTTTCGGAATGTTAAATCTACAAGTAAGGAGTGTCCCCAAACTCCTTTTGTTGAGGCATGCCACGGGTTTGTTCACAGCATGTGCCCCCTGATGGTACAAGGGCGGCTTAAGAGTACTTCTTTAAAGAAGTGTTTCGATTCTCTTTCTTGGCAACAGTTTTCAAACTCTTCCATGGCAGGGGCCACCCACTGAAAATATCGACACATTCCCAAGGAACCCCAACAATTATTGGCATACTCTCGGAGAATCCCTGCCATAACTGGCCATGGGCACTGTCAGCCGATCAAAGTGCTGCCAGATTTTTAACACTTTAACCTCCCACCCGACCTCAACTCACCTGATTTTTGGGGTTAAAATTCCCCGAGGCGGGGTTCCGAGAGTTTCCTGGTCGCTGCCCACCTGTGAGAGACCTGACCTATTGAGGAGGACTGCTGGCATTGCAAGCCTTGGCCTTCGCTAGCCTGGGTCAGTCACTTGCTCCAGAGTGGGCTATTCTGCTTATTGCTTTTACACCCAATACAAAGCCACAACAGATAAGTAAAGTGAAGTGAACACCATTGATAAAAATCACTCGCCTCTGGAGTTGCAATCTTTTCACCACTGGGGGCATTAAATCATGATTGCTCCATAAAATGTATTCTGTCAAGTAAGACTCCTCTTTCATAACTGACCTGCACTGTGATGTGAAACTTTTTTGTGGAGAATTTTGGCTGGCATTGAACAAAAAAATCTAATTGGTCAACTCTGCTTAGTCCATTTACAGAGTATTTACAGGGGCTTACGGGGAGGCTTAAGAAAAAAAGAGACGCTTATGTCATATACCAGTGGCTAAATACTATAGAATCTTTAAAGGAATATAGAAAGTTAAGAGGCAAAATTAAAAAGGATATTAGGAATGCTAAGAGAGAGCACAAGAAATTATTGGCTATTATAATTAAGGAAAACCCTAAGATGGTCTATAAATATATTAAGAGTAAGAGGTAACTAAAGAAAGGGTAGGGCCTATTAGAGACCATGAGGGTAATCTTTGTGTGGAGGTGGAAGATGTTGGTAAGGTTCTTAACAAATACTTTGCATCTGTTTTCACAAAGGAAAGGGGCAATGCAGATACTGCTATCGAGGAGGAGTGTGATATTCTGGATGAAATAAATATAGTGAGGGAGGAAGTATTAAGGGGTTTAGCAGCTTTGAAAGTAGATAAGTCTCCAGGTCTGGATGAAATGCATCCCAGGCTGTTGAGCGAAGTAAAAGAGGAAATAACAGAGGCCTTGACCATCATTTTCCAGTCCTCTTTGGATCTGGGCATGGTGCCGGAGGATTGGAAGACTGCTAATGTAGAGTACCCTTATTTAAGAAGGGAGAAAGGGATAGGCTGAGTAATTACAGGCCTGTCAGCCTAACCTCAGTGGTGGGAAAATTATTGGGAAAAATCCTGAAAGACAGGATAAATCTACATTTGGAAAGGCAAGGATTAATTAGGGACAGTCAGCACAGATTTGTTAAGGGAAGATCATGTTTGACTAACCTGATTGAATTTTTTGAGGAGGTAACCAAGAGGGTTGATGAGGGTAGTGCATACGATGTATATATGGACTTTAGCAAAGCTTTTGATAAGGTCCCACGTGGTAGACTGGTCATGAAGGTTAAAGCCCGTGGGATCCAGGGCAAAGTGGCAAGTTGGATCCAAAATTGGCTTGGAGGTAGGAAGCAAAGGGTTAATGATTGATGGATGTTTTTGTGACTGGAAGGATGTTTCCAGTGGGGTTCTGCAGGGCTCAGTACTGGGTTTTTGTGGTATATATCAACGATCTAGATTTGAATATAGGGAATATGATTAAGAAGTTTTGCAGACGACATTAAAATTGCCTGTGTGGTTGATAATGAAGAGGAAAGTCATAGGCTGCAGGAGGATATCAATCGACTGGTCAGGTGGGCAGAGCAGTGGCAAATGGAATTTAATTCAGAGAAGTGTGAGGTGATGCACTTTGGGAGGGCTAATAAGGAAAGGGTATACGCATTAAACGGTAGGCCACTTAATAGTGTAGATGAACAAAGGGACCTTGGAGAGCTTGTCCACAAATTCCTGAAAGTAGCAGGCCAGGTGGTTAAGAATGCATACGGAATGCTTGCGTTTATTGGCCGAGGCATAGAATATAAGAGCAGGGAGGTTATGCTTAAATTGTATAATACTTTGGTACATCAGTCATTGAAAGTTGGCATGCAGGTACAGCAGGCAATGATGAAGGCAAATTGCATGTTGGCCTTCATAGCGAGAGGATTTGAGTATAGGAGCAAGGAGATCTTACTTCACTTGTACAGGGCCTTGGTGAGGCCACACCTTGAATATTGTGCACAATTTTGGTTCCTAATCTGAGGAAGGACATTCTTGCTTTTGAGGGAGTGCAGTGAAGGTTCACCAGACTGATTCCCGGGATGGCAGGACTTGCATATGAAGAAAGACTGAATCGACTAGGCTTATATTCACTGGAATTTAGACGAATGAGAGGGGACCTCATAGAAACATATAAAATTCTGACGGGATTGGACAGGTTAGATGCAGGAAAAATGTTCCCGATGTTGGGGGAATCCAGAACCAGGGGTCACAATCTAAGGATAAGGGGTAGGCCATTTAGGACTGAGATGAGGAGAAACTTCTTCACTCAGAGAATTGTGAACCTGTGGAATGCTCTACCACAGAAAGTTGTTGAGGCCAGTTCGTTAGATATATTCAAAAGGGAGTTAGATGTGGTCCTTGCAGCTAGAGGGTTCAAGAGAAATGGAGAGAAAGCCAGAATGGGGTACTGAAGTTGCAGGATCAGCCATGATCATATTGAATGGTGTTGCAGGCTCGAAGGGCCGAATGGCCTACTCCACCTATTTTATATGTTTCTATGTTAGGCCACAGCTAGAGTACTGTGTGCAATTCTGGTCATCGTATTATAGGAAGGACGTGATTGCACTAGAGAGGGTGCAGAGGAAATTTATTAGGATGCTGCCTGGAATGGAGAATCTTAGTTATGAGGACAGATTGTTTAGAAACATAGAAAATAGGTGCAGGAGTAGGCCATTCGGCCCTTCTAGCCTGCACCGCCATTCAATGAGTTCATGGCTGAACATGCAACTTCAGTACCCAATTCCTGCTTTCTTGCCATACCCCTTGATCCCCCTAGTAGTAAGGACTACATCTAACTCCTTTTTGAATATATTTAGTGAATTGGCCTCAACAACTTTCTGGAGTAGAGAATTCCACAGGTTCACCACTCTCTGGGTGAAGAAGTTTCTCCTCATCTCGGTCCTAAATGGCTTACCCCTTATCCTTAGACTGTGACCCCTGGTTCTGGACTTCCCCAACATTGGGAACATTCTTCCTGCATCTAACCTGTCTAAACCCATCAGAATTTTAAACGTTTCTATAAGGTCCCCTCTCATTCTTCTGAATTCCAGTGAATACAAGCCCAGTTGATTTAGTCTTTCTTGATAGGTCAGTCCCGCCATTCCGGGAATCAGTCTGGTGAACCTTCACTGTACTCCCTCAATAACAAGAATGTCCTTCCTCAGGTTAGGAGACCAAAACTGTACACAATACTCCAGGTGTGGCCTCACCAAGGCCCTGTATAACTGTAGCAACACCTCCCTGCCCCTGTACTCAAATCCCCTCGCTATGAAGGCCAACATGCCATTTGCTTTCTTAACCGCCTGCTGTACCTGCATGCCAACCTTCAATGACTGATGTACCATGACACCCAGGTCTCGTTGCACCTCCCCTTTTCCTAATCTGTCACCATTCAGATAATAGTCTGTCTCTCTGTTTTTACCACCAAAGTGGACAACCTCACATTTATCCACATTATACTTCATCTGCCATGCATTTGCCCACTCACCAAACCTATCCAAGTCGCTCTGCAGCCTCATAGCATCCTCCTCGCAGCTCACACTGCCACCTAACTTCGTGTCATCCGCAAATTTGGAGATACTACATTTAATCCCCTCGTCTAAATCATTAATGTACATTGTAAACAGCTGGGGCCCCAGCACAGAACCTTGCGGTACCCCACTACTCACCGCCTGCCATTCTGAAAAGTACCCATTTACTCCTACTCTTTGCTTCCTGTCTGACAACCATTTCTCAATCCATGTCAGCACATTACCCCCAATCCCATGTGCTTTAACTTTGCACATTAATCTCTTGTGTGGAACCTTGTCAATAGCCTTCTGAAAGTCCAAATATACCACATCAAATGGTTCTCCCTTATCCACTATACTGGAAACATCCTCAAAAAATTCCAGAAGATTTGTCAAGCATGATTTCCCTTTCACAAATCCATGTCACCTCTTTCCAAATGCGCTGTTATGACATCCTTAATAATTGATTCCATCATCTTACCCACTATCGATGTCAGGCTGACCGGTCTATAATTCCCTGTTTTCTCTCTCCCTCCTTTTTTAAAAAGTGGGGTTACATTGGCTACCCTCCACTCGATAGGAACTGATCCAGAGTCAATGGAATGTTGGAAAATGACTGTCAATGCATCCGCTATTTCCAAGGCCACCTCCTTAAGTACTCTGGGATGCAGTCCATCAGGCCCTGGAGATTTATCAGCCTTCAATCCCATCAATTTCCCCAACACAATTTCCCGACTAATAAGGATTTCCCTCAGTTCCTCCTCCTTACTAGACCCTCTGACCCTTCTTATATCCGGAATGTTGTTTGTGTCCTCCTTAGTGAATACCGAACCAAAGTACTTGTTCAATTGGTGCGCCATTTCTTTGTTCCCTGTTATGACTTCCCCTGATTCTGACTGCAGGGGACCTACATTGGTCTTTACTAACCTTTTTCTCTTTATTTATCTATATAAACTTTTGCAATCCGCCTTAATGTTCCCTGCAAGCTTCTTCTCGTACTCCATTTTCCCTGACCTAATCAAAGCCTCTGTCCTCCTCTGCTGAGTTCTAAATTTCTCCCAGTCTCCGGGTTCGCTGCTATTTCTGGCCAATTTGTATGCCACTTCCTTGGCTTTAATACTATCACTGATTTCCCTTGATAGCCACGGTTGAGCCACCTTCCCTTTTTTATTTTTATGCCAGACAGGAATGTACAATTGTTGTAGTTCATCCATGCGGTCTCTAAATGTCTGCCATTGCCCATCCACAGTCAACCCCTTAAGTATCATTCGCCAATCAATCCTAGCCAATTCACGCCTCATACCTTCAAAATTACCCTTCTTTAAGTTCTGGACCATGGTCTCTGAATTAACTGTTTCATTCTCCATCCTAATGCAGAATTCCACCATATTATGGTCACTCTTCCCCAAGGGGCCTCGCACAACGAGATTGCTAATTAATCCTCTCTCATTACACAACACCCAGTCTAAGATGGCCTCTCCCCTATTTGATTCCTCGACATATTGGTATAGAAAACCATCCCTTATGTACTCCAGGAAATCCTCCTCCAGTGTATTGCTTCCAGTTTGGCTAGCCCAATCTATGTGCATATTAAAGTCACCCATTATAACTGCTGCACCCTTATTGCATGCACCCATAATTTCTTGTTTGATGCCCTCCCCAACATCACTACTACTGTTTGGAGGTCTGTACACAACTCCCACTAACGTTTTTTGCCCATCCCAAATGTTTTAATATAAGGGGTAGCGCAGTTGTGTGAGACGGATTGGATCCTCTTTGCCTTTCCGTCATTGTTCATAGGTTTTATATGTAACCTTTTTGGCTGCTGACCAAGGGCCGTGTGGCTCTTTGTCGGCCGGCGTGGACACGATGGGCCGTTATGGCCTCCTTCTGCTGACCAAGGGCCGTGTGGCTCTTTGTCGGCCGGTGTGGACACGATGAGCCCGAATGGCCTCGTTCTGTTGACCAAGGGCCGTGTGGCTCTTTGTCGGCCGGCGTGGACACGATGGGCCGGAATGGCCTCGTTCTGCGCTGTAAACTTCTATATATTCAAAAGGGAGTTAGATGAAGTCCTTACTACTCCGGGGGATCAAGGGTTATGGCGAGAAAGCAGGAAGGGGGTACTGAAGTTTCATGTTCAGCCATGAACTCATTGAATGGCGGTGCAGGCTAGAAGGGCTGAATGGCCTGCTCCTGCACCTATTTTCTATGTTTCTATGTTTCTGTTAAGTAAGCTGCAGTGATGTACTGCACAGTGACTGTTGGGAGAAACCCGGCCGTTGTGTTTGAACCTGGCGGTACTGACTGTGTTGGCAGGATTGCACAGTGTTGATGTGCAGCACCCCTCTCCTTCCACTGAGAATTAGAAACATAGAAACATAGAAAATAGGTGCAGGAGTAGGCCATTCGGCCCTTCGAGCCTGCACCGCCATTCAATATGATCATGGCTGATCATGCAACTTCAGTACCCCATTCCTGCTTTCTCGCCATACCCCTTGATCCCTTTAGCCGTAAGTGCCACATCTAACTCCCTCTTGAATATATCTAACGAACTGGCCTCAACAACTTTCTGTGGTAGAGAATTCCACAGGTTCACAATTCTCTGAATGAAGAAGTTTCTCCTCATCTCGGTCCTAAATGGCTTATCCCTTATCCTTAGACTGTGACCCCTGGACTTCCCCAACGTCGGCAACATTTTTCCTGCATCTTACCTGTTCAATCCCGTCAGAATTTTATATGTTTTTATGAGATCCCCTCTCATTCTTCTAAATTTCAGTGAATATAAGCCTAGTCGATCCTGTCTGTCTTCGTATGTCAGTCCTGCCATCCCGGGAATCAGTCTGGTGACCCTTCGCTGCACTTCCTCGATGGCAAGAATGTCCTTCCTCAGATTAGGAGATCAAAACTGTACACAATATTCAAGGTGTGGCCTCACCAAGGCCCTGTACAACTGGATATTATGGGATGCTGAGGCAGGTCCCGACTGGAGTCGAAAAGCAGCAGTGCTGGGAATGGGGCCTGCTCGATGGTTCAGAGCGCTCCTGTGAGAAATCACTAGTTTATTGATTCATATATATATAAATATTTATCTCTCATATATATCTCTCTCTATATCTATATATACAGGTTAAGTAAGGGGCTGAGATGGTTGTGAGATCAGAGCGGGGAGAGACGCAAACGGAGAGAACAAGAGACAAAAATCAAGGATAAATTTAAGGAAAGGAGTAGAGAGAAAGAGGAGAAAAGAGATCATGAAGTGAGAGGGTCAAGAGAGAGAAAGAGACAAAGAATAATAAATTTAGGGTAAATTTACAGTATGACTTTAGCATTGGTCGCACTCGTGCTAAATGCACCCTTAAATCAGACAAGGCTCCAAAAGGTTAGACATCTCTGCTTTAAATTGCAGTTCTTCCACACTAAACTGTCTGGAACTGAGGGAGTGTACAAGGAGACTCCAGGGATTCCCAAGGCCATCAGACCTCTGTCCATCGATCATAGCCTGTGTGAATTTAACAGAAACACACTTCCATGATGGCTGACAGTGTCCGTGGCCAGTTACGGCAGGAATTTGCCGAGAGTGCGCCGATAATTGTTGGGGCTCCTTGGGAATGTGTCGCTATTTTCAGCGGGCCCACCCTTGCCATGGAAAATATGTGTGTATATAATATATATATATATGACAGGTTAAGTGAGTAGGCAATAAGATGGCAGACGGGGTATAATGTATACCCCAAAGGGATGTGGATGCTGAATCGTTGAGTATATTCACGGATGAGATCGAAAGATTTTTAGACTTTAGTGGACTGGAAGGATATGGGAATTGGACGGGAGTTGAGGTCGAAAATCAGCCATGATCTTATTGAATGGTGGAGCAGGCTATATATATATATATATATATATTTATATATTATATATTACACACACATTAAAAATCAGCTCCCACGTGCGCACGCTCTCTCTCTCTCTCTCAATCTCTCTGTCTCTCTCTCAATCCTACTGGCAGGTCAATAGTTTGAGCTGGTGGGAAGGCTCCGAAAGCAGAGATTTTCATTCTAGATTAGATTGACAAGCAATTGGTCACCATTAGCTTAGAGTGCCCAGTTGTGACCAGTATCTCGTTTCCATTTGGTTAAATAAAAGTTAGGGGTATGGAGAGATATTGTAACTTTCAGTAAGACGTGGTCTGGGGTAAGAAAGAGGGAGCGTAAACTGCACCATCCCATTGCTGGTAGGCAGAGTGTAGCAGATCATTTAATGGCTAATCTTATATTGTATAGCTCAACAGTTTCGGGCTGTCAGAATGTAAAGTTCTCCATTTTAGTGTCTGTGTAATATGAGCTGCACTTGTACACAAATTACTGTTATTGTTTCACCCTGTCCCATGTCCTGTTATTTTTAAGTAATGCCCAGTCTTCCTATAGGAAGATAATTTGGCACGACTGGTAAACAGGACTCCAAGTCATTTATAATGTCATGCATGTAAATAAATAGATGTTATAAAATTGTGTTACAATACAGCTACAGCCCAGATCTGGATTCACACCCCTATGGCAAGAAGGGCAACTTGTGGTCATTAAATTACTTCTTTTACAACCAGAGGCTGAAGGGAATAGTGTTCTTCACTTGTCATTCAGTGAGGTGAGTGTACTTTGATGCAATGACTGCCACTTCATGTTTGCAGCTGACCTGTGTTATACCTTCCTTTTTCTGGTTTGAGGTGGAATCAACTAGGCTCCTTAGTCTTAGTTTGTGACTACCACATCAATCTGAATTTCAGAATCATAGAATAGTACAGCACAGAAGGAGGCCATTCGGCCCATCGAGACTGTGCTCTTTCGAAGAGCAATCCAGTTAGTCCCACTCCACTGCACTTTCCCCATATCCTGGCAATTTTTTCTCCTTCAAGTAGTTATCCAATTCCCTTTTGAAGGCTTCTCTTGAATCTGTATCCATCACTCTTTCAGGCAGAGCATTCCAAATCCTAACCACTCGCTGCGTAAAAATGTTTTTCCTCATGTCGCCTCTGGTTCTTTTGCCATTCACCTTAAATCTGTGCCCCCTGGTTATCAACCCTTCAGACTGTTGGAAAGAGTTTCACTTTATTTGCTCTATCTAAACCCTTCATGATTTTAAACACCCAGTTGAATTCCACTCGGTAAAGTCCCTGAGTGGTGCTTCCAGTTTAGTGACGAACTATACATGCTTTGTGCTGTGAAATCCACGCTCGCTAGGGGCTGGGTTTAGAGCATCAAAATTAATAGGATGAAAGTTTATGCTCCTCACAGTCTACGCTGGATTTGAAAACGTTTAAACTCCGACACTCAGTTCTTTTATTGATGTATAATTTTAAAATCCAGATGTTTGAAGTGATCTTTACCACGTAGTGTTATCAGCTTCTGAATTACATAAAATCTTCAGTATAGTAACAGGCCGTTCGACCCAACAGGTCCGTGCCGGTGTTAATGCTCCACATGAGCCTCCCCCCCACCCTACTTCATCTCACCCTGTCTACATATCCTTCTAATCCTTTCTCCCTCATGTACTTATCTAGCTTCCCCATAGATATATTCATGCTATTTGCTTCAACCACTCCCTGTGGTAGTGTGTTCCACATTCTCACCGCTCTCTGGGTAAAGATGTTTCTCCGGAATTCCCTATTGGATTTATTAGTGACTATCTTATATTTGTGGCCCCTAGTTTTAAACTCCCTCACAAGTACAAACATCTTCTCTACATCTACCCTATCTAACCCCTTCATAATTTTAAAGACCTCTATTAGGTCACTCCTCGGCCATCTCTTTTCCAGAATTTATAATGGGGAACAAAGAAATGGCAGGCCAATTGAACAAAGACTTTGATTCTGTCTTCACTAAGGAAGACACAAATAACGTTCCAGAAATACTAGGAGACCAAGGGTCTAGCAAGAAGGAGGAACTGAAGAAAATCCTTATTAGTCAGGAAATTGTGTTACGGAAATTGATGGGATTGAAGGCCGATAAATCCCCGGGGCCTGATAGTCTGCAATCCAGAGTACTTAAGGAAGTGGCCCTAGAAATAGTGGATGCATTGGTGATCATTTTCCAACAGTCTATCGACTCTGGATCAGTTCCTATGGACTGGAGGGTCGCTAATGTAACACCATTTTTTTAAAAAGGAGAGAGAGTGAAAACGGGAAATAAGAGAACGGTTAGCCTGACATCAGTAGTGGGAAAAATGTTGGAATCAATTATTAAAGATGAAATAGCAGCGCATTTGGAAAGCAGTGACGGGATCGGTCCAAGTCAGCATGGATTTATGAAAGGCGAAATCATGCTTGACAAATCTAGAATTTTTTGAGGATGTAACTAGTAGAGTGGACAAGGGAGAACCAGTGGATGTGGTGTATTTGGACTTTCAAAAGGCTTTTGACAAGATCCCACACAAGAGATTGGTGTGCAAAATTAAAGCACGTGGGATTGGGGGTAAGGTATTGACGTGGATAGAGAACTGATTGGCAGACAGGAAGCAGAGAATCGGGATAAACAGGTCCTTTTCAGAATGGCAGGCAGCGGCTAGTGGGGTGCCGCAGGGTTCAGTGCTGGAACCCTAGCTATTTACAATATACATCAGTGATTTTAGATGAAGGAATTGAAAATAATATCTCCAAGTTTGCAAATGACACTTAGCTGGGTGGCAGTGTGAGCTGTGAGGAGGATGCTAAGAGGCTGCAGGGTGACTTGGACAGGTTAGGTGAGTGGGCAAATGCATGGCAGATACAGTGTAATGTGGACAAATGTGAGGTTATCCACTTTGGTGGCAAAAACAGGAAGGCAGATTATTACCTGAATGGTGGCAGTTTAGGAAAAGGGGAGGTGCAACAAGACCTGGGTGTCATGGTACATCAGCCATTGAAGGTTGGCATGCAGGTGCAGCAGGCAGTGAAGGAGGCAAATGGCATGTTGGCCTTCATAGCTAGGGGATTTGAGTATAGGAGCAGGGAGGTCTTGCTGCAGTTGTTCAGGGCCTTAGTGAGGTCTCACCTGGAATATTGTGTTCAGTTTTGGTCTCCTAATCTGAGGAAGGACATTTTTTCTATTGAGGGAGTGCAGCGAAGGTTCACCAGACTGATGCCCGGGATGGCAGGACTGACATGAGGAGAGACTGGATCGACTGGGCCTGTATTCACTGGAGTTTAGAAGGATGAGAGGGGATCTCATAAAAACATATAAAATTCTGACGGGATTGGACAGGTTAGATGCAGGAAGAATGTTCCCGATGTTGGGGGAGTCCAGAACCAGGGGTCACGGTGTAAGGATAAGGGGTAAGCCATTTGGACCGAGATGAGGAGAAACTTCTTCACTCAGAGAGTTGTTAACCTGTGGAATTCTCTTCCGCAGAGAATTGTTGAGGCCATTTCGTTAGATATATTCAAGAGGGAGTTGGATATGGCCCTTACGGCTAAAGGGACCAAGGGGTATGAAGAGAAGGCAGGAAAGGGGTACTGAGGTGAATGATCAGCCATGATCTTATTGAATGGTGGTGCAGGCTCGAAGGGCCGAATGGCCTACTCCTGCACCTATTTTCTATGTTTCTAGAGAAAAGAACCCCAGCATGTTCCTTCTTACCCGATGTTTATAACTAAATATGCACCCTGAACATTACAATTTGTACTGTGATGTGAAACTTTTTGTGAAGAATTTTGGCTGGCATTTAAAAAAAAAAATGAATTGGTCAAAATCCTGACCTCCCTGTGGGATCCCCTTCACGACATGGACTGCAGTGGTTCAAGAAGGCGGCTCACCACCAACCTTCTCAAGGGCATTTAGGGATGGGCAATAAATGCTGGCTTTGCCGGCGACGCCCACATTCTGTGAATGAATTTTTAAGAACTCTACTTGTCCATTTACTGAGCAAAAATAAGCTGTAGTGAAATACTGGGCAGCGTCCACTACCATTGAGCAAAGCACACTGGTCTCTATAGCCTGACAGCAACCTGCTTCAAGACACACGCAGGAGGATCGTGTGACTGAGGGAAATTAAAAAAATAAATAGCTTGTAGATCTCTGCATTGGCAGAAGCAATGATTGGAGTGTTTGGGACAATGTAAAAACATTGAGCAACCCGAACTTTCTATCCTAATGTAAATGGTTCAAGAGTTTTACTGATCAAACAGCTGACATATTTGAAGACACCATATTAATGTTTAATTCTCCGCCCCACTCCCACTCCCGACATCTCTATCTTCGGACTCCTGCACTGTTCCAATGAGGCTCAACACACAAACTCGAGCAACAGCACCTCATCTTTCGTTTAGGCATTTTACAGCCTACTGGACTCAACATCGAGTTCAACAATGTCAGACCATACCTCTGCCCATATTTGGCTCCCCCCCCCCCACGATCTTATGTAATTTTTTTTCTCTGTCTCCAATAGCAGCTGGTAATTATTCCGCCAGTCACACCCTATCTAGACTAACCTTTTTCTAACTTCTGCTATTACCATCTCAAGTCAGCCCATCATTCCTTTTGTCTCTAATCTCTCCTGTCTTCCCCCCCTATCACAGACCTTCCCTTTTGTTCTTTCCTCCCCTCCCCCTTTCCGTGCTCCTTCAGAATCTGTTCATTTTGAACACTCTCCAGTTCTGATGAAGGATCATCGAACTGGTTCGTTAACTCTGTTTCTCTCTCCACAGATGCTGCCTGACCCGCTGAGATTTCCAGCATTTTCTGCTTTTATTTCAGATTCCAGCATCCGCAGTATTTTGCTTTAGTACCATATTAATGTTGTGTATATTTTTGTTCTAGTGTGCTGATGGTTCCTGCCGATTCAGACCTAGGCAATGAGCTGGAGAGTGAGAATAGTTTAGTAGAGGAGGAAGAGAACGTGGATGAATTAAGGTGAGATAGTCTGTCTGCTCCCCTTGCTCCCTGCACCAACTTTAAAGGCTCACTTTTGGGACTCAAAGCAATCAAACCGAGGTCTTCACTTTGGTATTGGGGATTATGCTAATGCCCCTTAACTGCTTCTTTTAAAGGCCATGGTTTCCAGCCATGTATTATTTATGACTGGGAGGATAAGCGAGAGACACTTTCATTATTACCTCGGTGATGTCATCACTAACAAATTAGGTCACAGCTGGTAGAAAAAAGCCTTCCGTTTGAATCCAGGAGATTGTTTTGTCTTTCGGATGAGACGTTAAACCGAGACCCTGTCTGCCCTCTCGGGTGGACACCAAAGATTCCACGGCACTGTTTCGGAGCTCTCCCCGGTGTCCTGGCCAATATTTTTTTTTTTTATTTGTTCACGGCAAGGCCAGCATTTATTGTCCATCCTTAATTGTCCTTGAGAAGGTGGTGGCGAGCCGCCTTGAACCTCACAGAAACGGGCCATTCAACCCAATAGGTCTATGCTCCACACGAGCCTGCTCCCACCTTTCCCTATCCAACCACATCAACATATCATTTTATTCACTCCTCCCTCATGTGCCTATCCAGCCTCCCCCTGAATGCCACGCTATTCGCCTCAATTCACTCTCCTCAACCAACGTCGCTAAGGCAGATTATCCGCTCATTATCAGATTGCTGTTTGTGCGAGCTTGCTGTGCGTAAATTGGCTGTTGCGTTTCCTACATTACAACAGTGACTACACTTCAAAGAGTACTTCATTGGCTGTAAAGTGCCTTGGAAAGTCCTGATGTCATGAGAGGCGCTATATAAATGTAAATTCTTTCTTCAAAAGGATTGAAAAAAATTTAGTTTTGCACTTGAATTTTCCACTACACGTGAAAGAATTGTAGCGAAGTATAATCAATATGTTTGGGGCCCCATAAAATCAGGTTTTACAGATTTTTCACCAATAAATTCCCAAATTCTTCAGGTGGTGAATCAGGTTAAAAACAAGAGATTGGTCCTCAACTTTCCTCCCAAATTAGATTTTTTTAAAAATTAACCCCCAGATTTCCCTTACCCAGAATCAGGTTTGGACGCGTGCCTCGCTTCTGTAACATCAGGAGGAACATTGACGAGCCTCGATAATAATAAAATGGATACACTGCCTATAGAGATTGCGTATACTATTCATAGCACATGCTGCAAAATGGAAGTTTAGCACCAACTAACCCGTAGTTGCCAGTCTTTAATAGTATTTGTGCTTAGTAACGCTGTGGCAGTGATGTGCTACTTTAAATGGTCATTTTAGCATTCGACATTTTGCAGTGCCCAGTCCATTCATAAACACTGCAAATGGATTTTTGCTATTAAAGTAGCTTGACAATATTTTGTGTACATGGAAACTTGCGCATTTTTTTGGGGACTGCTCATAAAAGTGGTGTCTGAACTGTAAATAATCGTGGGTTATCATTTAGCTTAACTTTCGTGGGAGTCTCCATCTTGTTTTATTGAGGTTTAGTAACATTGAAAATAAAAATTGAGTTTCCCCAAATTAAGATGTGTTTTTGGGGCTTTAATTTCCTCCCCTGAATTTCTCCTGTTTTTGTTAAAATTAAAAAACACTCAGAATAACCCCAGGGTTTTTAACACAATTTGAACTGACTTTAAACATCCTTAAAAATGTTTCTTGAAGTTTTCTGACATTTCCTCTTTCTTAAATGATTATCAGATATTCAGAAAGAAAGAAAGACTTGCATTTATATAGCACCTTTCACAACCACCGGCTGATGAAGTATTTTTGGAGTGTAGTTGCTATTGTAATGTGGGAAACGTGGCAGCCAACTTGCGCACAGCAATGTAATAATGACAAGATAATCTGTTTTTGTTATGTTGATTGAGCAAAATTATTGGCCAGGACACCAGGGAGAACTCCCAAGCTCTTCTTCGAAATAGTTCCATGGGATCTTTTGCATGCACCTGAGAAGGCAGACGGGGCCTCGGTTTAACGTCTCCTCCAAAAGACGGCACCTCCAACAGTGCAGCACTCCCTCAGCACTGCACTAGAGTGTCCACCTAGTGCTCAAGTTCCTGGAGTGGGTCTTGAACCCATGACCTTCTGACTCAGGCGAGTGTGCTACTCACTGAGCGTCAGCTGATTCAGTTGATTATAGCTCCCTTCTGCAGTTAACACCCTTTTGTTTTGTTGAGGAGTCAATCTGAAGTAAAGGACGTCTGTTTTATGTTGCAGGTGCAAAGCCATTTGTGCTTGAAGTTGGAGTCCCATTAGACTGAAAACTCACTTTGTTTTCTTACATCATGAAACGGACGTTTCCAATTTCTGCTTAGCTTTATACAGGGCTGCATTTACATCTCCTCTTAGTTTACAGAGGGTGTGGAGAAGCAAAATGCCCCTTAAGGTGATAACGTGGAACAGCGGGATACTGCTGCCCATTTTTTCCAGTAATGATGAAAGGCTCCTGCATGCGAACAGGACTGAGGGGATTTATTGTTATGAACCAGAAGCCAGCATTTATTAAAAAAACAAAAGTCATAAGTAGCCAATAACCGCACATCCCAAAGTATCTCTCTGCCTGTCCTTTCTACAGGTGTATGTTAGATTAAACAATATCCGAGTTCCTGGAATCCCACCATGCTGCAAAATACGTGCGAATTACAAAGAAAAATGGCAGTCAAAGTCAACCTGACTTGGTGCTCGCTTCACATTAAAACAACACTCGTGCATTTTTTCTGACATCAGATATCCATCTGGATTTTGAGAGTATGGACTCTGTCTACAATTGTCCTGTCCTGCAAGTGCACTGCACACTGCCCTTTTTAGATAGGAGAGAGACTATAATGTACAGATAACTTGCTTTATATTGCTGCAGGATTTTGCTCGGGGGGGGGAGCGTGTGATTTCCAGGGGGCGGCAATCATTCCATGTTTAATGTATGTGCACAAGGTGAAAGATTGAACAACATTGAGACTGTTTTTGCTTGGGGCCCAGGCGGCTGAAGGCACGGCCGCCAAAGGTGCGGCGAAGGAAATCGGAGATGAGCAAGAGGCCAGAACTGGAGGAGCGGAGAGACCTTGGAGGGCTGGAGGAGGTTACAGAGGTAGTCTTTTGGCCAGATATGTGGCTACTGTCTGTCATCTTACTGGAGAGATGATTATGGCTGTTCCTGCTGGAGTGCGGTGATGCCCATTTCTTCTAAGTATGTTTGTGTCTGGCCCTCAAATGCATAACTTAGTCTGGCAAACAAGCAAACACCTGGAGTGTTTCCTACAAAACTGTTCGGTGTCTTTGCGCATGTGTCGTTACTGTAAATGGAAATCCAGAACTGGTGGATCGTTCATGTGCAGTTCCACCTGTTTTTAAAAAAAGGATTTCTTTGTGCGACATATTTACAGTTGGTTGTTTAACTACTGACCAGTTTCTTTTCATGTTGACTTCTGCACAATTTAAAGCGCTGATGTGCTGATGCGGCACTTTACAACCAATGTTCCCTCTAAGCTGCAGGTGTGCATTGCCGTGCGGTAATCTGCAAGGTCCCGCGCAGGCCGCTCACAAGCTTTTCCATTTGAAATACCGCGCATGCACAGAAATTTAAAGGGACAGCGCATTGAAATAAACAGGTCGCTCACAACCAAGGCCATTTAGAGGGGGAACATTGATTACAACACCAGCACGTGGCCCCACTGACTGGGACATGGGCGCCACAATCCTGCACATGCTACATTTCTGAAGCAGCCATGTTGCTGTGGAGAGGGGTTTAACTGGGAACTAGAGAATCTCGGGCAAGAATTATTGTTTTTTGTGGCACGACCTAGGAAGAGTAGGCTTCAGAATAGCATTGGCATGATGAATTGGATTGCCCATTTGCCTCCTACACTTTGGTGCAAGGCATAGGCTTAAACCCAGTTGGGAGAGGGGAGGTAGATCATTCAAAAGGAGAAGAGGAATTTTACGAATAATAAAAGAACTTTCCTGGAAATATGTGTAGCAAGTTCATTTTTGACCCATGTTTCTATTTGGAGTCATTGTGATTGGTAACGTTACCTCAGCGACTATATGTTGGTTTCTTTTTCTAATTAAAACTTCACTGTGAAAGTTCTGCCAACACATCGAATGTCTCGGGGAATGCAAACTCACCCCAGTGGTCAGTCTGCTGCCACTTTGAGCACTCTTTGCATGCGGAGGGAATGCATTTTTGAACACGCTGAAATGCGCGTGGAATCAGCAAGTTTTAGCGGATTAAGATCAGTGAGCTTGATGAAGATCAGGTCAACCACGATCTTATCGAATGGCGGAGTGGGCTAGATCTTGTGATACAGATCTGGTTTTCTGACATGCTCTTGTGTTCAGGGCAATTTCACTTGCTGCCTTGAAAGATGCAAAAGTACTTCCGTACAGCAATAGTATTGCAGGTTGAATTGATGGGATATAATCTGTGAATATACCAGCATTACGTGTGAACTGTGATCTTCGGACTCTGCCTGGGTAAGGGTGCACTTGGTATGGCTTGCAATTGTAACATCTTTACAACAGCGACGAGACTTCAGAGTTACTTCACCGCCCATGATGCGTCCTGAGGCCGTGAAAAACGCTATAGAAATCCAAGTTATTTCTTTCTTTACGTAACAAAGCTTTCCAAAGCACTTAATCCCAAGCTGGTATCGGGAGAAGAGTCGGGAGAGAAGGCAGAAGACACCCTCTCTCTAAGATGTAGGCCTTAAAAAGAAATTTAAAGGTGCAGAGAAATGCAGAAGAAGGGATGGGTTTAAGGAAAGAATTACTGAAAGAATAAAGGCAACACCTTTGAATAAATGCCTTCTCCCCACCTTTGCAAAGAAATAAAGCCTAATTCTGTTGTATTCCCGGTTGTAAAAGGTCAACACTCTAACAGCGTTAATCAATATTGTATTACTGATTTATTTAAATGCTATGCAACAACGCATCATAATGAATAATAAAATTATATTGTGAGCTGTGTCGTGTACTGCAGCCTGTGTGTAATCTGTTAATTGTGTGAGCCGCCAGTTAATCTGGGTGCATTAAAGTCGTTTAGACCATCAGGAACTTTGGCTCCTAGTTCTACACGGCTCATGATTCTATGTATGCACAGGACATTCACATCAGCAATGTCATCTGTATTTTGTATTGAATTAACCTGGCAGCAGATTTATTTTGCTTAATTTACATCAAAGCCTCCTCCTGTTCTAAGCTGTTGGTAAATCGATCAGACCTCATTCAAGGACGCAGCATTGTTACTGTTGCTATAGTTTTGAATTACTGTTCTATCAAATCAAACCCTTAGATTTGTTGTCAGATTAACTTAAAACATATATATGATTCTTTGGGTTGCGAGCGTTGCTGGCAAAGCTGGCATTTATTGGCCATCCCTAGTTGCCCTTGAGAAGGTGGCGGTGAGCTGCAGTTCATGTGGTGAAGGTACCCCAAAATGTTGTTGGGTCAGGGTTTCAGCCTAGCGACTATGAAGGAGCGATGATATATGTCCAAGTCAGGATGGTGTGTGACTTGGAGGTGATGGTGTTCTCATGCATCAGTTGCCCTTGTCCTTTTAGGTGGTGGAGGTTGCATGTTTGGGAGCATCCCATAAATAGTACAGACTGCAGCCATGGTACACTGGTGGTGGAGGGAGTGAATGTTAAAGCTGGTGGGTGGGATGCCGATGAAGCAGACTGTTTTGTTCTGGATGGTGTCGAGCACTTTACAGACATTGGAGTGTTTTCAGCTTTATCAGGGCTCCTTGGTGTCACACTCGGTCGAATGCTGCCTTGATGTCAAGGGCAGTCGCTCTCGCCTCTGGAATTTAGCTCTTGTGTCCATGGTTGGACCAAGGCTGGGGCTGAGTGGTCCTGACGGAACCCACACAGCATTGATGAGTGAGTGCCCCTTGATAGGACTGTTGATGACTCCTTCCCCCCACTTTCCTGATGTTTGGGAGCAGGCTGATGGGATGATAATTACCTGGGTTGGATTTGTGCTACTTTTTGCCTGTAGGACATTCCTGGGCAATGTTGTCGGGTAGATGGCAGTGTTGCCGCTATGCTGGAACAGCTTAGCTAGGAACACAGCTAGTTCTAGAGCACAAGTCTTCAGCACTACAAATGGGATGTTGTCGAGGCCTGTAGCTTTCATCTATCCAATCTAATCTTGAATGTTGACATGGTTTCTGCCTCTATCACTGAGCCTGGAAGTGAATTCCACAGATTCACAACTCCCTGTGTACAGAAGTGTCCCTTGCCCTCTGTTCTAAATCTCTTGACATTTAATCTTATAACTATGACCCCATAACTACTGGAAACAACCTTTTTCTATCAACCCTGTCGCATACTTTTGTAATTTTAAGCACTTTTACCATATCACCCCCATAATGTGTTCTAATGAAAAGAGCTGCAATATTTTAAAATCTTTCTTCATATTTGTACTCTTCCGTTCATACCTTGCTACAGCCTCAATATCCTTCCTATAGTGAAGTCTTGTGTATAGAATTGGGCTCCGCACTATAGGAAGGATATTGAGGCTTTAGAAGGGTATGAATAGAAGACTCGGGTCTTGCTAAGGTTTCCATGGCCTTGCCTCTCCCTATCTCTCTAATCTATTTCAGCCTCTCCATCCGAGGAGATGTCTGCGCTCCTCAAGTTCTGTCCCTTTGAGCATCCCTGATTATAATCGCTCTACCATTGGTGGCTGTACCTTCATCTGCTACAGCCCGAACCTCCTTAAACTTCTCCGCCTCTCTACCTCTCTTTCCTCCTTTAAGATGCTCCTTAAAACCTGCCTCGTTCACTTTGCCGTAATTTCTTGTGTGGCTTGGTGTCAAGTTTATCTGTTTTGTCGTATAACACCGCTGTGCCTTGGGACGTTTTACTACGATAAAGGTGCTATATAAATACACAGTTGTTTCATATCGGCTCATCATTACCTCTTGGCTTTTATATTCTATACCTTGTGATAAAACCTAGAATTCCATTAGCTTTTTTCACGGCCTTACCAACCTGAGGTGCTGCCTTTAATGTCCTGCGACTAATATTCCCTCTTAATTTTTTTTCCGTCCGCGGTCCCTTTAACTGGCTGCACGGCCCATTCAAATTTTCACGCATGCACGGTTTCTTCCATGCAAAGGCTGCTGCGTGGCTGCATGACTTAGCAGGAATGTTGCCTCTGACCCCGGTCCCCCAAATCCCTCTGCTCTTTCACAGCACTGAGCCCACCTTCCATCCAGAGTATACAGAGAATGACAGAAAACGTACGGCCAAACTGAGACAGGCCATTCGGCCCAACAGGTCCGTGTCAGTGTTTATGCTCCACACCAGCCTCCTCTCGCCCCTCTTCATCTCACCCCATCAACATACCCTTCTATTCCTTTCTCCCTCGTGTGTTTATCCAGCTTCCCCTTAAATGTATCTACGCTATTCGCCTCAAACACTCCCTGTGGCAGTGAGTTCCACACGCTCTGGGTAAAGAAGTTTCTCCTGAATTCCATATTGGACTTATTAGTGACTAACTTATATTTATGGCCCCTAGTTTTGGTCTCCCCCACAAGTGGAAACATCTTCTCTAGATAAATGAGAAACGGTTTCCAGTGGCGGGAGGGTCGGTAACCAGAGGTCACAGATTTAAGACAATTGGCAAAAGAACCAGAGGGAGATTGAGGAGAATATTTGTTACGCAGCGAGTTGTTGTGATCTGGAACACACTGCCTGAAAGGGCGGTGGGAGCAGATTCAACAGCAACTTTGAAATTCGCTCAGCTCCCAGTTATTTTTTCACACTTGCTGAATTCCATCTGTCACTTTTTAGCTCATTTGTCCATCATAACATTATCTCTTTGCAGCTTCCTTTGGTCTTCTAAAGAATTAAATGAATATCTCATGGTACCATCTGCAATTTTCAACACTACTCCCTCTAGGCTTTTATCAAAATCATTGATGTACACTGAACAGAGGTAGTCCCAGAACTTACTTCCAACAGCCCAGAAATACTGCCCTTAACACCGACTATGTTTTCTCTATTCTAACCCAATTTTCAATCACGTTAGCTATCCTAATCCCAGGGGCAGCACGGGCCAGCCCACACTGACATGTGCGCGCGCTCGGTCCATGCAGCAGAGCTTGGTCTTCAGTCTTGGTTAATCCTTGCCACTATAAGGGGTGGTTTGCAGGGGGGTCAGATTTCTCTTCTGACCCTTATATGAGCCGTTCTGAATCGCTCCCACACCCTTGGTTCCAGACACTGGAAGTATGAAGGGACTGTGACAGACTTGGACAAACAATCGGTTTCAAGGTAGGAAGTAGGTATGGCTTTATTGTGTTTAAAAAAGAAGTAAAAAAGGCACACCTTTAATAACACACACGGACCAATACACACTGAAGGGTACAACACATTGAATAAATTGTCCAATTACAGTCTGTGGGGAAAAGAATACAGCTTAAACTCTAAATGGGGTAAAAAGGAGAATGCAGATACATTTGCACAAGTTATCCCAGCCTCCCTCCTCCCAATTCCCCATACTAACGAAGTTATAGCTCTGGGGGATTCAGGGGCTATGCTCACCAATCCCCTTTTTGACAGTTCCAACTCCAGGGTTCGCCTTAGTTGTTCACGTTCTGTAGTCTGTACCCCTTGGTAGCGTAGGACCAGCTTGTAGAATGGAAAAATCTTCGGTTTTTCTTCGGTTTTGTCGGGTTGGTTCCGGTTGACTGTTGGGTTGGTCGTGATGGCCCGCAACTTTCCAATAGTTTTGACAGCCTGTTTGCTGTTGTGGTGCTGTCCTTCTGGGTTTTAGAGATTCCTTTCGCCGATGTTTCGGGATCCCACTTTTCGAGGCTAGTGTAGAACTTATGCAACGAGACTGCTAACTTAATAGTGTCTCTTGAAGCACACCTAACTGCCAGAACAGACTTCAATTATACTAAAACAGGCTTCTTTATCTTCCATCAAATCTAGCTCAGTTCTTTGTTTTGATTTTTCAGCCAGCTAACTGAAACTTGATTAAGTGGTTTTAATCTGGCATTAATAGGCTTTTCGAAGTTGGTGAGCTCTCCATTGTGCTAGTCTGGCCTGAGCTAGATATTTCTATGCCTGTTGAAAAGGTGTTGGAATATGTATGTGACATTTGGGTCCTCCGGGTGCGGTGATAAATGTTTCTTCCATCGTTGATTGTTTAAATGCTAATGTTTTCAAGGGGCAAGTTTCGAGGGTATACAGTTCCCAGACAATTTGATTAGTTCCAATGTCCAAACTGGCCCTTTAAATATTGACGCCACCTCTTTTCTTGCAGACCCAACATACACCTTTTAAAAATCCCAAATTCGATTAAAGTTCGTAGTTTCTTCCCATGTGCACTTTAGGATTTCAAACTTTCTGGTAGATAGTTCCAAATTAAATTCCCTTTCCTATGAGTCCAAACACTGGGGGTGGGGGGGGCTCCATGAATGCACCCCCTTTTATCCCCTGCAGGCCTCGTCTGCCCCTTTAAAATTCATTTGTGTCCCAAAGTTTTCCTTCCATTTTAAAAGTCCAGAAAGGGATTCTTCTCCTCTGCAGGGGAAAGGTAGCTGGAATCTTTGCGAGATATTGGTAAATTCTACACCACTGGACCAAGACCTAGCTCTGTCAAGCCCATGTGGTGGCTGGTGTGTAACAGCTACCCCACGTTAAAAAAATCCACGCACAGGCACCTTCCACCCTTCAACATATAGTTTGAGACCTGGAATTTTAGCTCCTTCATTGAAACACCTGTGAACTCATTCCTTTTTGGTGTGGAAGCATGTCATCCTCGATGCGAGGGCCCGCCTAAGAAGAAATTCCATACTCCTTAATTTTCTCTCATAATCTCCCATGTGGTACCTTGTCCAAGGCTTTCCGAACTACATCCCTGTGTTTCCCCCCCACTACCATGTCTGTTACCTCCCCAAAGAACTCTTGAGTACCACTGGCCTGTAATTATCAGGATTTATAAAATGTATGTGAACCGTAGCTATAAAATGTACAGCTTTAAGTTATAAAGTATATAACTCATGGTAGAAGGAATCCCAAATTATAAAAGCTGTAGTTTTGGCAATCAATTGCTAGACACTGACTCCATCTCTCTCTCTCTGGAAACTATCTGAGGATGTACCAGACCCTTCGCAACCCTGGTGTGGTATTTGACCCCAAGTTGAGCTTCCGACCCCATACCCGATCCATCGCCAAGACCGCCTACTTCCACCTCCGTAACATCTCCCCACTCCGTCCCCACCTCAGCTCATCTGCTGCTGAAGCCCTCATCCATATCTTTGTTACCTCTTGATTCGACTATTCCACGTATTCCTGGCCGGCCTCCCATCTTCCACCCTCCGTAAACTGCAGCTCGTCCAAAACTCTGCTGCCCGTGTCCTAATTTGTAACAAGTCCCGTTCACCCATCACCCCTGTGCTCGCTGATCCGTGTCCTAGCTCACACCCAGTCCCGTTCACCCATCACCCCTGTGCTCGCTGACCTACGTTGGATCCCGGTCCGGCAACATCTCAACTTAAAAATCATCATCCTTGTTTTCAATTCCCTCCATGGCCTCGTCCCCCTCCCTATCTCTGTAACCTCCTCCAGCCTTACAACCCTCCGAGAACTTTGTGTTCCTCCAACTCTGGCCTCTTGTGCATCCCTGATTTTAATCGCTCCAGCATTGGTGCCCGTGCCTTTAGTTGCCTTTGAACTCTGGAATTCCCCCCCTAAACCTCTCCACCTCCCTCTCCTTAAAAACTACCTCTTTGACCGATTTCATGGAGTTTCAGACAATATCAAACCACAACAGCAAACCCTGCCTCTAATTTCTCCTTATGTGGCTCAGTGTCCAATTATTTTTGATAACGCTCCTGTGAAGCGCCTTGGGACATATTACTACATAGAAAATAGGTGTAGGAGCAGGCCATTCAGCCTTTCTAGCCTGCACCGCCATTCAATGAGTTCATGGCTGAACATTCAACTTCAGTACCCCCTTCCTGCTTTCTCGCCACACCCCTTGATCCCCCAAGTAGTAAGGACTTCATCTAACTCCCTTTTGAATATATTTAGTGAATTGGCCTCAACTACTTTCTGTGGTAGAGAATTCCACAGGTTCACCACTCTCTGGGTGAAGATGTTTCTCTTCATCTCGGTCCTAAATGGCTTACCCCTTATCCTTAGACTGTGATCCCTGGTTCTGGACTTCCCCAACATTGGGAACATTCTTCCTGCATCTAACCTGTCTAAACCCGTCAGAATTTTAAACGTTTCTATGAGGTCCCCTCTCATTCTTCTGAACTCCAGTGAATACAAGCCCAGTTGATCCAGTCTTTCTTGATAGGTCAGTCCCACCATCCCGGGAATCAGTCTGGTGAATCTTCGCTGCACTCCCTCAATAGCAAGAATGTCCTTCCTCAAGTTAGGAGACCAAAACTGTACACAATACTCCAGGTGTGGCCTCACCAAGGCCCTGTACAACTGTAGCAACACCTCTCTGCCCCTGTACTCAAATCCCCTCGCTATGAAGGCCAACATGCCATTTGCTTTCTTAACCGCCTGCTGTACCTGCATGCCAACCTTCAATGACTGATGTACCATAACACCCAGGTCTCGTTGCACCTTCCCTTTTCCTAATCTGTCACCATTTAGATAATAGTCTGTCTCTCTGTTTTTACCACCAAAGTGGATAACCTCACATTTATCCACATTATACTTCATCTGCCATGCATTTGCCCACTCACCTAACCTATCCAAGTCACTCTGCAGCCTCATAGCATCCTCCTCGCAGCTCACACTGCCACCCAACTTAGTGTCATCCGCAAATTTGGAGATACTACATTTAATCCCCTTGTCTAAATCATTAATATACAATGTAAACAGCTGGGGCCCCAGCACAGAACCTTGCGGTACCCCACTAGTCACTGCCTGCCATTCTGAAAAGTACCCATTTACTCCTACTCTTTGCTTCCTGTCTGACAACCAGTTCTCAATCCACGTCAGCACACTACCCCCAATCCCATGTGCTTTAACTTTGCACATTAATCTCTTGTGTGGGACCTTGTCGAAAGCCTTCTGAAAGTCCAAATATACCACATCAACTGGTTCTCCTTTGTCCAC